>NC_046659.1:144750525-144752786 GCF_010883055.1 Belonocnema kinseyi | reverse complement strand
CGTTATCTAGGTTGGGTAAGCAGCCAATAGATGGCGCCAAGTTTACTACAAATTCAACGTAGTATAACTGAGCCACAGCAATGCGTGGCCGGGGTTACTAGTAAAAGACATAATTTTTAAACACAAAATTTAACAATTACATTTTTAGTTTCAAAAATTAATTTTTAACAAACAAATGTTCAAAGAAAAAGATTAACTTGCCACCGAAAAGCAAAAATTGTCACAAAATGCATACATCTTCCGAAAAATAGTTAAATTTTCCACCCGGCACGATGTATTATCAACAACAAAATGAATCTTCTATCAAGAAGGTTATTCAGAAAATAGTTTACTTATGAAATAAATAGTTACGTTTTCTTACAAAAAAATTGAATTTTCAACCAAAAAGATAAATTTTCAACCAAACAATTGTATTTATTTAACAAAAAAGATGGTATTCACACAGATATGAAGTTTCAAACAAAGGGACCTTTCATAAAAAAAAAATATTTACTCTGTTACAAAAAAGCTTATCACCTACTATAAACATTGTTAACAGTTTTTTTAATTCTACAACACTTTTACAGTACAAGCTGGAGGTAAAATTGCAAACACGATATTGTAATAACGAAAATGAAATAAATAATATCAGCTAGGCTGACCAAGAAAATCCTGAACCCAGACACCCTGATAATTATTTAAATAAAATTTATCGCGCACTCGCGCAGTGCGAAAAAAAAACTTTTTTGGTTCAAAATAACATACAGCCTTCAAATAGTTACCGAATAAAAAAATATATGAACGAAAAAATGACTATTTTTTCTGCTTTACGTCTCCGGTACTCGTTAATAACAGCACACTTGTGGAAATTGCTTAAGTTTTGTGGAATGCATTAGTTAAGCATGTTGAAATATTATATAAAGCACAAAAAAATTTTACAGGCAAATTAATCGTTAAAAGGATTTTTTTCTACAATTTTCCATGATTTTATATTTTTAAGGTGACATTTCAAGGAATTTTAATAAGAATAATATGAAAATGAATAAAGCTCTTTTTAAAAATATTATTGTTAATATTATAAACGAATTTGAAAAAACATATGCATTAATCAGGCATTTTTCCTTAGCATTTCTTTTCTATTTCAATTTCTTAAATTAGGAACTCTATGATAATTTCAGCAAAATTTATAATTTTCTGATTAATGTTATGATTTTTTAAAACAAATTTCAGTAACAATGAAATTTTTCGGGCATTTTTTACCAAAAAAATTTGTTGTTTTTTTCGATACCAGTCTCTTCAGTTTGGAACTCCATGACAATTCCAACAACATTCATTATTATTTGATAAATTTTATAATTCTTTTAAAGAATTCAATTACCAAATGCATTAATCAGGCATTACTCGCCAGAAAAATTAGTTTTTTCAGATTCCAGTCATTCCAGTTTGGAACTTCTTGAGAATTTCAGCAACATTTACAATTAGTCGATAAATTTTATGATTTTTTGTAACAAGTTCGTTATTGAAGCATTTTCTGACAGAAAAATTCGTTTTTTCCTATGTCAGATTTTTTATTTAAGAACTTCATGTTAATTACAGCATTTTTCGTCGAAAAACCCCAAATACTGCACATGTCTCTTACATTGGTTTGTTAAAGATATTTTAAAACAATCATAAAATTTATAACCTAATCGTAAATGTTGCTGAACTTATTATGAAGATTCCAATTCAGAAGTTTTAGGTGGAAAAGAAAGTAATTTTTCAGTGGACAAATTCTCGATGAATGCATTTGCTTATTGAATTTGATGTTTGAAAAATATTAACTAATTCTGAATGTTGCTGAAATTGTCATAAAGATCCAAAATTATTGAGAAAGGGAGCTATAAATTGCAGAATAAAAGTAAGCAAGGACGCTAAACGTAGATTTAATATAAAAAGGCAGCGATACGTTCGAAGGATACACAACTTGGATATCGATCTAACCGACGCAAAGATCGTAAGACGACTAACGTTGTGAGCATGATCTAAGAATACACGGTCTAGCCACACGCAACTAAAAAAAAGTTAACCAATAAGGAGCTACTCCACCACTTTTAACCATATTGGATAAGTGAGCGCGCGAGAATGAAGTATATTTAAAAGCAAGTAAATGCAATGAGCGAAGATTGCAAGTAAAAAATAAAGAAATTATATAGTTTATAAATAAATTAAATTAGTTTGAAAATAATGAAATTTGTGAGATGCGTAATCTAAAGTATAAACAAATATATAACATGTAACTTGTA
>NC_046659.1:144748613-144750425 GCF_010883055.1 Belonocnema kinseyi | reverse complement strand
GAAGAAATACTTAGAAATATGGATAACATAACCTCTCAAGGCACCTGAGGAATTGTACCTTTTAACGCGAATGAAATGAAGTATCATCCACCTAAGGAGAAACAGGAATATTGTTTTCGGGCTGAAAGCAGAAATAAATAAATGCAAAATATCGATATCATATCCTGTATTATGATAATATCCGTTTTTATATTTCGTATATACATAAGCACTAAATAAGAACAAAAAAACCCTCTCAGGGTACACAAAGTCACATGTTCAGATCTTATATTCATATGAAATAATGATTTCAATGGTATTTTTAATAGAAACACCACTACAATTTTCACAAAGTTAATCTTAACACGGCGCTGTTTCATAATCAGATAGCGTCAGCAGTGTCCGCTTCTTGCACCTTATTTGAATATTGAGAACTTTCACAGGTATTGACATTGATTTACAATGTAGCCATAATTCATGATTTCAAATCTTTTGAGTGACGACCGAGACGCTAACGGTTGCTATGGTAACCAAGATGGCTAAAAGTGATGGAGTGCGAATGGGGACGAAATTGGAGGAGCTGATGGCTAGACCGTGTATTCTTAGATCATGGTTGTGAGCAGGAAGAAGGTACCACGTACCGCCACGTTTAGCGAAAAGGTCACTAGCATACTTACATACACACGCGATGTATTCAATAAGTGCATACTATGGCACAAGTAAGGAACAACACTTCCCCTCAAACTTTTGCGTGGAAGATTTAAACACTAAACCGAACTTTTCGACGCACTTCCTGTGTTTAGGCCCTGACAACCCTTCGGTCAAAACATCTGCCATCATTTCCGTAGTTGGCCTGTATCATTTCACGAGGAATTTCTCGCCAACTTCCGTACTCCCTAATTATCGTTGTAAATCATCACACTCTTCAGCGGTTTCAATCATGCCTCCTCGAGGAATCTTCGTGCGTAAATGGCCTCCCTGTTTGCTTCATTCAGGCTCATGTATTGAGCCTTAGTGCTTGACAGGGCCACAGTCCTCCCATGAAATAGCCACATTTGCTAGCATAAACACATAAACTGTGTATGATCATCTGCCTGCCAGCAGGCTTCCCAATCAGCATTCACGAATCCTTCTAGTGGCCTTGTCGTCTTTTCGAACCTGATTCCAAGGGTTGAAGTTCCTTGTATATAACGCAGAATTCTCTTACCAGAAATCCAGTGTTATTTTCCATGACCGTTATTGAATTGATTCAGGATGTTGTGGCTTTAGTAACTTCAATCCTGGATCCAGGGGTGTGAACACAGCTTTTTAATCTGCCATGCGAAATATTTCTAAGAGAGATCTCTCTAAGTTTTTCTATAGGGAACAGAATTTTCAACCACAAAGAAGACTTTAAAAAAATAGTGTAATAAAAAAATGAATTAAAATTTCGGATATTTAAATAGGAAAACAATCCAATGTAAAATCCCTTTTTAACGACCATAATCAAATTGATGAAAAGAATTCTTGAAAATAAAATCAAGAATCTAACGATCAAATTTGGACAACTACCTCAAAATGTTCCCATTGGAATCTGAAAAAAAAGGAACACCCCTCCTCCTCCTTTACCCCTAAAAAAGAACAAAAAGAAAAGAAAATTATTCATCTTTACTTTGTACAAAAATAAAAAGGAGGAAAGAAAAATGAGAAGGCAACCAACCAAATCCCCTGCCTTCTCTTTTTTATTTCTTTCGTCCTCTTTATTCCCACCATTATCAAATGCCAATAAAAAACATTTTTTAAACATATATTACAATCACAAACGTTTCAACACTCATACAGCACCCTTATCAA
>NC_046659.1:144735176-144748513 GCF_010883055.1 Belonocnema kinseyi | reverse complement strand
TTTATAATTATATTATTTTATTTCATTTTATGTCATTTTATTTTTATATCATTCTATTTTATATATAATCTTTTTGTCTTGATAAGGGTGCTGTATGATTGCCGAAACGTTGGTCATTATTACATATTTCTTAAGATGTTTTTTAAAGGGATTTGATAATGGTGGGAATAAGGAGGATGAAAGCAATAAAAAAAGAAGGAATTTGGTTGGTTGCCTTCTCATTTTTCTTTTCTCCTTTTTATTTTCGTCCAAAGTAAAGATGAATAATTTTCTTTTCTTCCTTTTTTCTTTTTTAGGGAGATAGGAGGAGAAGGGGTGTTCCTTTTTTTCGGATTCCAATGGGAACATTTTGTGGTGGTTGTCCATATTTGGTCGTTCGATTCTTGATTTTATTTTCAAGAATTCTTTTCATAAAACATGATATTGGAAAGACGAAACTGAGATGCATGTATTGTAAGTGTTGTAAATCGTACAGTCTTGCTGGAGCATTGCAACAAATGTATTAGAGCGTTTATAAATAAAAAATTGGGACGAAGAATTCAAAGAATTAATGAAAATGACGAAAATCAAGAAATCGACCGAATTTACAGAACAAACAGAATTTACGAAATTCATTAAATTAACTGAAATTATGTAATTGCAGGAGCTCATTGAATTTATGGAATTTTGGTAATTCAACGAATTCATGAAATTTACGAAATTTAGGGAATTTATGAAATTCACAGAATTTACGAAATTCACAGAATTCAAGGAATTCACAGAATTTATGCAAGTCATAAAACTCATGGAATCTTAAAAATTGACGGAATCCAAAGAATTTATGAAAACCCATGAATACACGGAATATAAATAATTCACGAAATTCCAAAAATCCAAAGAATTGATGGAATTTATTAAAATCAAGCATTTCAAAAAATTAATTGCATGATGAATTCACCGAATTTAGTAGATTTGCGGATTTCAAAAATTTCTTGAGTTTCGTGAATTTTGTAAATTCCATAACATTTTTTGAATTAATGAGTTCCTTTAATTTCATAAAGTCTCCCAATTTCATGGATTCCTTGGATTTTATGAATTTCTTGGATGTCATTGTTGCCATAAATTTGTGAAATTTTTTGGATCAGTTGAATTCCATGAATTAATTTAATTTCGTGAATTCTTTCAATTCCGGGAATTCGCGGAATATCGTAGATCCGTTGAATTTGCTGAATCCGCCTGATTCTGTAAATCCCATGAATACCGGGAATTCTATGAAACCGGCGAATCCCATGAGTTCTTCGGATTTTTTGCAGTCCGTGAAATCCATAAATTTTTTCAATTCTGAAAAGTTGATTAATTCCTTGAATTGCATGAATTTCTTGAATTACGTGCATTCCGTGAATTCCGTTAATTCTATGGATTTTGTGAATTCCTTACATTCCGTGAATTTCATGAAAAGCAACAAAATTGAATTTTGAACGAAAGAGGTTCTGCTTAACCAACATTTTAAGTTTTCTATGAAATAGTTGTACGTTAAAGCAAAATAGATTAATAAAATAATGATTTCTTAATCTGAATAAATATATTTTTAATGAAAAAGATGATTTTAAAATGAATAATATACCTTTTTCACCGGAATGACCGATAAGTCAACCCAAAACATGAATTTTCAAATAATAAGACAAATATTTATGCTCCAGCCTTTTAAAATTAAAGATCAAAGCATCGGCAACAGTCATTTTTTGATTATGAATTCTCTTTTGTTAAAGCTTATTCGGCTTTGACGAACACATTTTCATCACGTATCTCATGCTTCGCACTTGATTTCGTCCAAAATGTAAACTTTTCTACATTATGTTCAACTCTGTTATATCAAGTGTATAATAATATATTTATTTCTGTACCTCGGTCTGTGGCTGTTTATTCAGATATTGAGAAACAAAGTACAAATCTTCTTTTTATTGATTGCTTTATTATTTGTTTCTCATTTTGCATTAATTTTTATTCTAAGCTACCCTGAAAAATGCAAATCATTTCAATACATTTATTTTATTACCATTCATAATATGCATTAGAATTGAAACAAAATTATTTTTATTGTCTTATTTTTATCATTCAAAAATGCGCATAACTTAAAAATAAAAATTATTATTAAACAATTTTCTGCAACTTGTGTCATTTCTCTATCAACTAAATTTATTCACATTCAATTTAGATGAAATTTAGGTGACTGTTATTTTAAAAACTTAATTTTTTCACTTTTAATGTATTTTTATAACCAAAGTTTATCAGAAACTTGTAGCTATTCGTTCGTTAAATAAATTTTATCTTTTAATTTCGTTCGTTTATTGCGTCGCTCTTCGTCTCAAAGTTGTATTTTAAGAACTTCAAGGCTGTCGAACTATACATATATTTTTCTGTAGGCGGCAGAGGGTTAATGTGGTTTTTACGACTAAAAACAAAAACTACGTGTCCTATCAAAAACTGATTAATGGCAAATTTGTAGATCTTTTCAGGGCGCGTAATTTTATTAAATACATTTTTTACGCATCTTGCATAGTTTTACCATAATATGGAAGTTTTGATTTTTCTTTTTTTTTTGTATGATTAAAATTTGGACTTTGAACTTTTCGACTAAATTCCAAAAGTTGTTACGATAATCTTGGCGTGTCTTTAAAAATCAAGTTTTTTCTTTTTACATATTTTCATATCATGCGTTGTTTGGCTGAAATTGTTCAACTTTTTTTCTTTTTCATTCTGGATTTTAAAAATGGTATAACTCTGATAATGTTCTTTTTATTAAAAATGTCATGAGGATGAATAAAAAGGTATCGTGCCTGCAAAATACAGACTACACACTACATACTACAGGCAAGCAGACAGACACCTTTGTAAAAATCGTCCTTTCTGACTCAGAGGGTTTTAAAACGTAGAGCTTTCATGAAAACAAAAAAGTTAAATTTAACATAAGACCAATATCTTCTCATTAGAATAAAAATGTAAACAGATTTCCGTAAATTCATTTGATTCCCTGATTTCCTTTAATTCATAAATTTCATGAATTCCGTGAATTGAATAAATTGCGTGAATTCCGTAAATTGGGCGAATTTCGCGAATTCCCGGATTTTCTTGAATTTCATGAATTCGTTGAATTTGATGAATTTAATGAATTCTGTAAATCTCATGAATTCCTTATATTCCGTACATAGCGTGAATTTCTCGGATTCCATAAATTCCGTGAATTTCGTAAAATCTTTAAATTCTGGGCGTTATATGAATTCAGTGCATTCCTTGAATTCAGTAAATTCTGAAAATTCCTCGAATTCCTTTAATTCCATGAATACCTTTAAGTCTATAAATACGCGCATTATACACTATACATTAACAAAAGTTTTGGCTCCGTCAGAAAATTTTTTTTTGCCAGGAACAAGTGTTTTTAGAAATGGTTTATGTGCTTTTTTTGTTTTCGTAATTTTTCGGATCAACAGGTTGAATAAACCTTTCTCGGTTGAATAATTTGAAAATCAACGTATTGACGTTATGAGCGTTTATTAATTATTATTTACAACTTTTATTGCAAAAATGAAATGAGAATAAAAAGGTTTGCTTTTGTTATGGTTGAAAACATAAATAACAATGAGGATGAAGGATTCTTTGTACGAATTACCAAATATTACTGACATTTGAATAGCCTAAAAATCGGCCGACGACTGCCGACGTTGGTAGAATTTTTTTTGACGTACTGACGATTCAAACAGTAATAGTGGAATAACTCTCCGACAGTAAATTTATTCACGATTATTAAAAAAAATTCAATTCGGTTGAAAATTGACGAGTCGTCGATTATTTGCATGAACAAATCCAAAATACCCTACTGTGCGTGTCTTAATGGTAGGACTCCAAAGCACGCCACACGACTTGGCGGTACTTAACTGAAAACAAAAATAATAAAAAGCTAACCGAAAATTTAGCGCTAGAAAATCTTACTGGCGGAATTAAGCAAGATTAGGCTGGAAGTTAGCCAAAACTAAAAGATGCTCGCTCGCTCCATCATATCATAAAACTGCTTTGGTCGTCCGAGAGAGAACTTTCATGATTTGATGGAGCAAGCGAGCACCTTTTAGTTCTTGATAACTTCTAGTTATCTTGCTCAATTCCCCGAGCAAGATTTTCTATCGCTTACTTCTCAGTTAGCATTTTATTGTTTATATTTTTGGTTAAGTGTGATCTAGTCAATCGCGTGCGTTAGCATCCTATCGTTAGGCCGCCTCGAGGTGTCGAGATATCCAGCTACTAGACTTGTATTATAAAATTCCAATATATGAAAGGTAGCATTTCAATGCCAAAATTTGGAAAAGACAACATTGTTTATTGCAGTGTTACCATACTTTGCGGAAATAAGCTGCCAAAACATGTAGTGGAAGTTTCCATCAGAAATTTTTAACAGCGTGTATGTAAAATTCGACTACCTCCGAAAAAAATATTACGATATTGATAAACAATTAATTTATTTATTTATGGCTTTGAACATACGTGATTTGTAGATTTAGATATGTGTACATTCACTGGACGTCCTTGGAACATAAGTTAGAGACACTAATCAGATATTCTGAATATATCTTGAGATATCTGTGAAATATCTTAAAATATTTTTGCAATATACAATAGATATCAAAATGTTTACGCCGTAGGAGCTTGCTCTGGATATGTTTAATTCAACAAATTAATCGCGTGGGTTGTTCCAGAATATGAATGATCTTCGCCTTTGTTCGATATGCGTCGTAAAGGTGATATATACACCCAGTGATGTCATTCTGGCATTGCTACGTATATGTGATCCGTGGCTGAAAAATTGCTTAGGGAAGTTGCGTTTGGATAATGATGGTGATATCTACTTGCAGGGTAAAGTTCGAACTGAGTAGCTGAATAAAATTTGCGATTTCTTATATTTATATGTGCTTCACTTGGAGTGTGACTACCAGGACCATGTGGAAAAGCACTTGTGGTTCTTGGTAGTGTAATACAGTGAAAGAAAGCTCTCCGATATATACGAGGTGTGTTCAAAACATAAGCTGACTTTATGGTTTTCACAAAAAATATTCATTTATTCCTCAATATTTATGTTGTCCCCTTCAAAGTAATCCCCCTCAGATATAATACACTTGCGCCAACGCTTTTTCCAATCATCGAAGCACTTCTGATAATCATTTTGTGGTATAGCCTTGAGTTCTTTCAGCGATGCAGTTTTTATCTCCTCAATCGTTGAAAATCGATGTCCTTTCATGGGTCTCTTCAGTTTTGGGAAAAAAAAGTCACTGGGGTCTGAATCCGGTGAATATCATTATTGACTTCATTCAACATCTCCTGAGCGATGGTCATGCGATGGATCTTTTGATCAAAATTAAGCAGTTTTGGAACAAATTTCGCTGACACACGTCTCATGCCCAAAACGTCCGAAAAGATAACACGGCATAAGCCAACCGATATGCCAACATGTTCAGCAACTTCTCTGATGGTAATTCGGCGATTTTTCAACACCATTTCTTCCACTGCTTGAAAGTTTTCATCTGTTATTGACGTACTGGGACGTCCAGGGCGAGGTTCGTCTTCGACATCCTCTCGGCCTTATTGGAACAGCTTGTACCACTTCTGCACATTTTTCTTACTCAGAGTAGACTCACCGTATGCAACTGTCAACATTGCAAGGGTTTTAGAGCCCTAAATTCCATTTTTTGCACAAAATTTAATGCAAACTCTTTGCTCCATTTTTTTCGAAAGAAGAAAATCGCCGAGCACAACAAACCCTTCTAACCTTTTACGCCTCTGCCTTACTTTTTGAACACACCTCGTATGTATATCAAAGCAATACTGCACTGGTCGTAGATGGGCCTTGGTCAAATAGTTGGGTATCTCTAGGTTCTTGTGTCTCCAGACACCTTCTTCAAAAATACAGCTATCATGCATTTTTTAAATAATGCTGTTTGCAGGTATAATTTGCAGTTCAGGAAAATCAGGTTCTCCATATGCACCTAATGTTGTAAAGAAAAATTTATAAAATTTTTCTACGTTAGAAGCTCCACCGGTTAAAAAACAATGAAACTTATGTATTCATTAACTAAAAAATGATTCATTGAAAGTAGTTTTTGGATAATCACTATAAATTGTGTAGGCGTGAACACACAGACTCTTACATTTTTAGAGAATCTTAAATATTTCTACACCATTTTATTCAATTTTGAAAAAAAACGTATAGTCATATTAGTAAACTACACAAAATTTTAGTACAATGTATCGCTTAAGGTATATCTAAATGTTTATATTGATAACTTAACAGAAAGAGATGGTTTGTAGATAATGAGAATGAGCATTTCTAAAACTAAACATTCTTTAGATGTTTTGACATCATAAAATGCTATTTATCGACCGTGAAAATAAAAAAATAAACTACTAGTGCCGTATTTGACCCAATAAATCCTAAAAACACATCAATATGAAATATTATGTAGTATTTTGTTTAACTGTCAGTATGTGATAATATACTCTTTTGTTAAATGACGCTGTTTCTTTATACAATTAGGACAAAAAGGAGAAAACCTTTGGCATTAATTAATTTTGTTTGTTTTAGCGTTATCTTTGATAAGACTATAAAATTTTCCTTTACCTTACAATTATTTAATGTCAGCTAAATTGATGTATAGATTCTCTAATTAATAACAAATCTTCTTCTTAATAAAGTTAAAACTGTAAAAAAAATATTATAAATTATAATTTAATATTTTCGTTTATGTTCAAATAAAGAAGTATTGTTGCTAATTTGGTTTGTATTTAGTATATTTGATAACTGGTTGTTGAAGAGAAGCGTTTATTATGCAATATTCGTTATCTCCTGCTACGCACATAAAAAAATAATTTTTGTTCTACAAAATCATTGCTGAAATTTTGTCGACCAGTTTAATTAACAATAGTAAAGTATGTTTAAAAAAAGTGAGTTTTGCGGTTTCCAATTTTAATATGCACAATTTGGCGTGGATGGTCTTACGAAAAATTTCTTCATATTTGTCAAAGCGAATATATTATAGAGCAAACTGAAGCCTCGTGAAAGATAACGTTTCACAAAGCAAAATACAATCATTTTTAAACTAGACAATTTAGGAACTAACCATTCTAACTGCAGACTCTTGATTTAACATGTTAAAGAAGGCACATGACATATTTATCATAGATAATAATTTTGATAATTCGTTAAACTTACGTTTAAAATTCAGAAAGCCCACAAATACAAAGGTTGTATGATTGTGAAAATCTTTATATATTCTCAGTATATAATATAATTATGAATAGAAATCCAAGTTTTTAAATAGCTCGCGTTAGAAGAGACAAGAAAATAGCTAATATATATACTAACTTTTACGACTCCCACTCTATAAACCCTTTATTTATTTTTCAAAATAAAGAAAGCTGAAAACGGAATAATGCTGATGTGACATTACACGAATCTGGTATTTACTAAATCTATCACGCATATATATTATTAATATGCCTGATTAATGCAAAATTTTGTTTGATTCTGAATTATTAAGAATTACAACAGGAGTTCAGAAGTACATTTATACTTCTACAATGTCAGAATTATATGTAGATAAGACATTCATAAATTAATGAAAACAGTATGCTGCGTGTAATTTGGTCCAACTTAAAGGATAGGATACTTATTATCTCATTTTATTACCTAACGATTTTTCTATTGCAAATTAAATTTTTTTATTTGTGTACTTCATAAGTTTCTAACAGATGTCGGTGCAAGATAGTTTGCGGATCGGCAATTCAACATTTCACGTTATCTAGGTTGGGTAAGCAGCCAATAGATGGCGCTAAGTTTAGCATGATATAAATGCAACGTTGTATAACTGAGCCACAGCAACGCGTGACTGCGGTTGCTAGTAAAAGATATTATTTTTCTAACCAGATTTTAATATTTACATTTTTAGTTTAAAAAATTCATTTTTAACAAAAACATTTTCAAAGAAGTAGATTAAGTTTCCACCGACAAGGAAAAATTGCCAAAAAGATGCATGCATTTTCAAAAAAAGAGTCGAATTTTACACCCGGCAAGATAAATTTTCAAGAACAAAATTAGTTTTCTATCTGGACGGCTATAAAAAAATAGTTTACCTTTGAACTAAATAGTTATATATTCTAACAAAAAAATTGAACTTTTAACCATAAAGATAATATTTGAACCGAATAACTGTATTTTTGTAACAAGAAGTATTAAGAAGCGTGCTTCTTAATGTGACTTCAGCAAAGTTTTAAAAACCATTATCAGTTTCTTTTTTTTTGTGTCTTTAAATCACTAGTTTACTATACTATACTTATACTATTACAATAAACACCCAAATCAAAACAAATCATGTCTTCAAAGCGCTGTTTCAATTCCAATTTATCCACTTTCACCAAAACACATAATTGTGTGGGTGATGCAGATGCATTTTACTACATATGTGGTAAATTTGAGGTTCTAGAAAATCGAAGAGTAATCAGCGATGACATAAAAACAATTTATAAAAGCTATTTTGGTATGGATGTCCAAAACCAAAGTGAAAATTGGGTTCCTCGCCAAATTTGCAGTTCTGATTATAAGGCAATCAATCAAGTGAAAGACAGAGAAGGAAATAAGAAAACCTTTAAGATTCAAGAACCTACGATATAGAGGGAACCTCTTCGGAAAGAGGAATGCTACTTTTGTAAGACAAACCTGACAGGAATCAATAGAAAAAAGAAAACTGCAATCAAATATCCTGATGTACCTAGCGTCACTAAATCTGTTGAAAATAACGAAGTCACAAAAAACTCAAAAAATTTGTCACTTGGCAGACTGTTATTTCACTTGACATTTCAGATTACGGTAATGACGAGGATGATGATGAAAGCAGCGATGCTAGTACAGAAATGTATATACCAGACCATGAAAAGAATAAAGTTCCTAAGCTATTAACGTCTAAGGAATCGAATGATTTATCGCGAGATCTCGGTCTCCCTAAACATACTTCAGAGTATCTTGCTTCCGTTTTAAAAAAGAAGAACTTATTAGCTAAAGCAGTTAAATCAAGTTTCTACAGAAATAGGGGAAAAGAGTTTAGACAGTTTTTTTACTTCTGAAGAAAATGATCATGGAAAAATTAGTCGATTGTAAAAACATTGACGGATTAATATAAAAAATGAAAGCTGGACTGTATAGACCGGTAAATCAGCGGCTATTCCTTGACTCTTCTAAGCGCAGTCTAAAAACAGTGTTATTGAATAATACCAACGTTTACGCTCTAATTCCAATCGCACATTCTACGGAACTGAAAGAACATTACAGTAACTTAAAATTTGTCCTGGAAAAAATCAATTACTCAACTTATAAGTGGAACATTTGCGGCTATCTCAAAATGCTTGGAATCGTTTTAGGACAGCAATCAGGGTATACAAGAATACCTTGTTATTGTGTTTATGGGACTGTCGAGATCGCGTTCGTCATTGCAAAAGAAAATATGGCCAAAGAGAACATCGTTTGAGCAAGGACAGAAAATGTAAACTAGACTGCCTTATGAATTTAAAGCTACATTTTCTTCATTCGCATATAAATAAGTTTCTAAACAACCTGGAATGGAATTCAAGAAACTCACGAAGTTCAAAAAATTGAGGGAATTTACAAAACTGAAAGAATTCACGGAATTTAAAAAACTGAAGCAATTCATTAAAATCACGTTATTCGTTGAATTAAAGAAATTCGCGAAATAAATGGCGTTCCTGAAATTCACGGAATTAATTTAATTCAAGGAATTATAGGAGTTATAGAAATTTGCGAAATTCGTTGAATTTATGGAATTCATGGAATGAAAGGAATTTATGCTTAATTCATGAAATTCCCAAAATTCATGGAATTCCCGGAATTCATTGAATTTACGGAATTTGCGAAATTCACAGAACACGCAAAATTCAAGGAATTTACTAAATTCATGGGATTCATGGAAATCGAAAAATTCATATTCCGTGAATTTCGTGATTTCATTAAATATAATGAATTCATTGAATTTAATAAATTCCTTCAGTTTCGTGAATTCCGTGATTTCAACGATTTCTTTGAATTTTTACGAATTAGTATAATTCCGTAAATTCCTTGAATTTCGTGACTTCCGGGCATTTCTTGAATTCTTTGCAATCCATGAATTTGGTGATTTCCATTAATTCCGCGTATTCCGTGAACTCCTTAAATTCCATGAACTATAACCACTTTGTGAGTTTCTTGACTTCCATGAATTCTTGAAATTTCATCAACTCCTTAAATTCCATCAATTCGGTAAATGCAATCAATTTCGTGATTTCCTTAAATTATGACCTTATTCAATTCCGTGAATTGCTTGAGTTTCGTGAATTGCATGCATTTCTTGAATTTTGCGAGATCGGTAAATGCTATGATTTCCATGAATTCCGCGTATTCCATGAATATTATTAATCTAATTAATTTCATGAATTCCATAAATCCCGTGATGTCCATGAATTCGGTGCATTTCTGAAATTTCATAAATTCCTAGAGTTACGCGAAATCTTTGGATTCCGTAAATTCCTTGAATTCCGTAAATTCCGTATATTCTGTGAATTCATGGAATTCTTTGAATTTCGTGAATGCCATTAATTTTGTGAATTTTTTGAATTGCGTGAGTTCTGTGAATTCCGAAAATTTCATTCATTCTTTGAATCTCGTGAAATTCTTTTTTTTCTGTACATACCGTGAATTCCGTGCATTGGGTGAATTTCATGAAATCCCTCAATTCCGGGCGTTATATAAATTCCATAAATTCTGCTAGCATTTGGAAACTACAACATTATGTATTGAAGCGTAAACTTACGTTTCGGATAAACACTTCCAATACATGTAGTGAAAGTTTCCAACAGAAATTTTTCAGTGTGTAATATGCAAATGAGTAATTATGAAACTGTAAACATTCTTTGGATTTTTTTACATTGACAAACTATATTCACCGATAATAAAAAATTACAAAATGAACTATTAGTACACTCTTTGACCGAAAAAAACATTATGCCACTTTGTTAAATAACGAAGTATCTTCATACAACTGAGAAAAACGGAGGAAATCCTTCAGCAATAATTAACTATCGTTGTTTCTACGTTATCTCTGAGAAGTTTTCGAATTTTTTCCTGACCACACAATCATTATATTAAGAAATATCGTTCCAAATTTGGTTTCTATTTGGTTTATTTGATAAGTGTTTGGTTCAATGAAAAATATTACAAAAAAAGAAATTTTGGGTTAAAGTTCATAGACGCTTCTGCTTACAGAATTTCGAGTTATTTGAATGCTAAATTATGGCTCATATGACTAGAAAATTTGAGTTTATTAACTCTGGTTGATTTTTTCTGGTAAATACTTCCCGAGCAGAAATTCCAATATGGATCTGATTAAACAATTTCTGTTGAAATTGAACAGAAAATTGTCAACCAGAAAATTCTGATACTTCAAATCAGAATTTATATAAATTTAAGAAAGGTAAAATTTCAGAATGGGTTATAATACATAATGGTAAAACTTAGGAATACCAAAAATTCGGAAAAAGGAATAAATCAGAAAACCAAAAATCTGAATAGTATTTATTCGGATTAGCAGGTTATGGTAGCATACAAATATTTATCACAGTAAAATTAAATAGCATATCATAATAAATTTATGATATACGTCGTTTTTAATTTTTCACGAAAAAATAATTATTTTCTATCATTATATAATTTAAAAACAATTTTCAACGTACAACATAAATTTATTATGATATATTTAAATTCACTGCGATAAGCATTTGTTTGCTACCATAAATAAACAATTATACACCTGCTAATAGGTATATTTATTAACAATTCCGAATTTTTCTACTTTCCGAATTTTTTCTCTTCGTATATTTACATATTCCTAATTTTTCACCCTCCTAATTTTAACGCTTCTGAATTTTAACCCATTCCTCTTCTTTGGTTTCCGAAGAAATACCTTTCCGAGTTTTGGATTTCCGACTTATTGCTCTTTCCTACTTTTTGCTATTCCTAAGTTTTACCATTATGCATTATAACCCATTCTGAAATTTTATCTTTCTTAATTTTTACCGTTCCGAAAAAAGAACGGCCCCCGCCATAAAGGAGCTTGAAGTGGGGTATTCTTACGCAAAATTCGTTAGTATTCATTAGCTAATATATTATATATATATAAAAGATATTTACGCCTAATCAGAGATAGCCTTGTATCAAGAGATGTAAATTTACTGCAAAAACTGGACACTTTAGAAACTGTGAATTCTAACTGTAAGCTTTTGATTTAACATGTTTGAGGAAATGCATGTTCAGTAGCCAGTAATCTCCAGTATCTCGACACCTTTAGAAAGCGAGAAATTTAAAAAAAACCCGCAGACTTTTTCCAACCTAGCAACAACAAAAATTTTCTAATTTTCTGATGGAGCTAAAACTTTTGTTAATATATAGTATATAACACTCGAATTCATAAAATTCAAGAAATAAACTGAATTTACGGAATTCATGTAACGCCCGGAATTCACGCTCTTTTTGGAAATCACGGAACCCAGGAAATACACGAAATGTGCGGAATTAAAGGAATTCACTATATTCAGAGAAGTAACGGAATTGACGGATTCCAAGAATTTACGGAATTCGCCGAATTCAATAATTGTACAGAATATATGGAATTTAACGAAATCACGGAATTTACCGAAATCACGGAATTCAAGAAATCCATAGAATTCACGAAATTCTGGCAATTAATTACATTAACAGAATTCAGGAAATTTAGAAATTCAAGGAATATAAAAATCTAAAGAATTGACGAAAGAACCTGGAATTTCGTGACTTTTTAAATTTCGTAAATTTCGTGAATTTGGTTGATTCTGTGAATTTCATGAATTCCTCAAGTTTCTTAAACTCTTTTTATTCCATAAATTACACAAATTTCTTTAATTCCATGCATTCGGCGAATTCCGCAATTATCATCAATTTCTTGAAATTAATTAATTCCATGAATTTCGTGAACTCCTTTAATTACATTAGTTATATAAACCACTTTATTTCCATGAATTCCGATAATCCTGTGATTTTCATGAAATTAAAATTAATTCGATTTCACCTAGAAAACTGGAATGAATTAGACTTTCAAATCCACACTTGTCAATATGGACATACATAAGAATGGGTTAAAGAACGAATTCGCGGGAGCCATATTCGTAGATATTAAAGGAGCCTATGACAACGTCCACCAGAAAATCTGAATTGAAGACCTGATCAAAGAGCGAATTAATCA
>NC_046659.1:144720134-144735076 GCF_010883055.1 Belonocnema kinseyi | reverse complement strand
CAGCCTTGGAGGAGATTGTGTTGAGAAATAAAAAAAAAAATTCTTAAAAACGTTGTTTTTCTTGGTCAGGCCGGAAACTTATCAATCCACCCTCGTATATCTCTTAGCGTAGTGTGTGCGTCTGCGTGGTTTCGTCGAAAGCAGCTTATATGTGTAGCATTAGGTTTATTTATGAGTATATTGAGTGTGTATAGATATAAGAAGTTATAGGTGTCGTGAGTTGTTTGCGAGTAAATTATAGTTTGATTGACTGTGACTGTCCAATCTGTATGTGAGTGTGTGCTGCTGATTGTGTATATTTTTTTTTATTTACAGAAGATATATCTGGGCCCTAAGATATTGAATTGATCAGGACCAGATCCTTTTTTTGAAAAATATATGGTGAATTAGGCATGGAATCTCAGGAAATTTACGGTTTGGATGTATTATAAGTGCGTGGACACAAATCCATTGAGCAAATAGTAAGGTATATCCACGTAGTTCATGCTTCTCCAGATCAATTAAAAAATTTTCATGTATTTTTGCATTTTCATACATTCTCAAAATAATAATGTTTTGGGCTACATTTTGGTGTTCACGTTAATCGGGTTGTCTATCTGCATCTAATTTTCTAAGAAGAAATCCACATTTATAGGGGTTTTCTATACTAGAATTTTAAACTTTTGACAACATTGAATAATTGCTTGTCGGAAAATAATAAAATAAACTTTCATTGTCCTATTTGACAGAATAAATCCTGAAAAGCTTTTATATATGAAATATTATAGAGATTTTTGTTCAACTTTTAGCATATGATAAATAATTCACCACTTTGTTAAATGACTCAGTTTCTTCATAATACTAGGACAAAGAGGAGGAAGTTTGTCAGCATAATTTAATTATTGTTGACACAACGTCATCTCTAATAAGGATTAAAATTTTTTGTTCACCTTAAAATAATTTATTGTCAGCAAAAATAATGTACAGAAATAATATAATTAATAATAAATAATTTCATAAGTAAATTTTTAATTTAAAAAACAGCGATATAAATTATTATGTGACATTTTTGTTTATGTTTAAATCAAGAAATATCGTTCTTAATTCGGTTTCGATTTGTTAAATTTGATAACTGTTCATTGAAGATAAGCGTTTATAAGGCTACATTTAATATCACCTACTACGCAATGAAGAAAAAATACTCAAGGAATTTGCAGAATTTATGAAATTCAAGAAACTCACGAAGTTTATGGAATTTATGGAATTCAGGGAATTCACAAAATTAATAGAAAACAAGGATTTCCAAAAATTCATTAAAATCACGGAATTCGTAGAATTCATAGGATAAAAGTAAATTATGAAATGTTTGGCATTCATGAAATTGACAGAACTAATAAAATTCTAGAAATTAACGGAATTCGCAAAATTCATATAAATGAAAGAAATCTCGGAATTAATTAATTCCGTGCATTGCGTGAATCTCGCGAATTCCTTAAATTATGTGAAATCCATGAATTCTATGATTTCCGTGAATCCCATGAACTCCATGAAATACTTGAATTCTGGGCGTTATATGAATTCAGCAAATTCCTTGAATTCAGTCAATTCTCTAAATTCCACGTATTCCTTAAATTCAATGAATTCATTTGATTCCATGAATACGCGAGTTATCTGATATACATTATCAAAAAATTTGGCTCCATCAGAATTTCCTTTTTGCTAGGAACAAGTATTTTCAGAAATGATTTATGTACATTTTATATTGTTATAATTTTTCGCTTCAACAGGTCGAGGCATCTTAACAGGGCATCTTAACAGGCATCTTAAAGGTCCAACGCATGCGACACGACTTGACGGTACTAAACTGAAAATAAAAACAATGAAAAGCTAACAGAGCTGTTAGCGCTAGAAAGTCTGGCTCGCGGAATTAAGCAAGATGAGACTAGAAATTAACAAAAACTAAAAGGTGCTCGCTCACTCTATCAAATCATGAAAGTTCTGTCTCGGGCGAGCAAAGTATGAAGATGTCACTTCTCGCTCAAAACATAAACACGAGAAGTGGCACCTTCATGCTTTGCTCGCCCGAGATAGCACTTTCATGATTTGATGGAGCGAGCGAGCACCTTTTAGTTTTTGCTAACTTCTATTCTCTTCTTGCTTAACTCCGCAAGCAGGACTTTCTAGCGCTAACTTCTCGGTTAGCTGTTTATTGTTTTCATTTTTAGTTAAGTACCCTCAAGTTGTGTCGCGTGCGTTGACATCCTACCGTTAGGACACCTCGATGTGTCGAGGTATTCAGCTACTAGACTTGTATTATAAAATTCCAATATATAAAAGGTAGCATACCAATGCCAGAATTTGAAAACTACTACATTGTGTATTGTAGCATTACCTTACGTTGCACATAAGTTAGAGGTACTAATCAGATATTCTGAGTATATCTTGAGATATCTATGGAATATCTTAAAATATCTTTGCAATATTCAATTGATATCGAAACTTTTGCGCTATAGGAGATTGCTCTCAATATGTCTCATTCAACATGCTAATCCCGCGGACTGCTCTGAATATAAGTGATTTTCGCCTTTGTTCGATATGCGTCGTAAAGGTGATCTATACACCCAGTGATATCCTTCTGGCATTGCTACGTATATATGGTCCATGGCTGAATATCTGCCTGGGGAAGTTCTGTTTGGAAGATGATGAATAAATGTACTTGCATAGTACACTCTAAACTGGTTTGCGGAATAAAATTCGCCATTTTTTATATTTATATGTACTTCACTTGGAATATGAATGCCAGGACAATGTGGGAAAATCACTTGTGGTTCTTGTGTCTCCGGACACGTCTGTCATAAATACAGCTATCATGCATTTTTAAAATAAAGCTGTTTTCAGGTATAACTTGCTGTCCAGGTAAATCACGTCGTCCATCTGCACCTAATGTTGTAAACAAAATTTAAAACGTTTTTCTACTCTAGCAGCTTCACTGGTCAGAAAACAATAAATTCTGTGTATTCATGAATAAAAAATAATTAATTCAAATTAGTTTCTGGATAATCACAAAATAAGTTTCATTCATTTTGTTGAAAAACGTCGCATTTCCATTAAATTCAACAAAATTTCAGAACAATGTTTCGCTTTAGGTATATATAAATTTTCATATTGATAACATTATAGAAATAGATAGTTAGTAAATAATGAGAACGAGCATTGCTAAAACTGCAACAGTCTTTGGATGTTCTGACATTAAAGAACACTATTTATCGAACTGGAAAATAAAAAAATAAAATAATAGTGCGCTATTTTACCTAATGAATCCTAAAAAACACATCTATATGAAATATCATGAAGTATTTCTTTTAACTGTCAGTATGTGATAATATTCTATTTTGCTAAATGGCGCTGTTTCTTTATACGTATATACGTCATAACTGTTCGTTGAAGATAAGCGTTTATTTCGCGATATTCGTTATCTCCTGCAACGCACTTAAAAAAATCCTTTTTGTTCTATAAAATCATTGCTCAAATTTTGTCAACCAGTTTAATTAACAATAGTAAAGTATGTTTAAAAAAAGTCAGTTTTGCGGTTTCCAATTATAATATGTACAATTTGACGGGACTAGTCTTCCGGAAAATTCCTTTATGGTTGTCAAAGCAATATATCATACAACAAACTGAAGCATCCTGAAAGATAACGTTTTTGCGAAACAAAATACAATAATTTTAAAACTAGACAATTTTGGAATTAACAATTCTAACTGTAGTCTCTTTATTTAACATGTTTAAGGAGGCACATGCCTTATTTGTTATAGATAATAATTTTGGTAAATCCACTTACCTGCCGTCAAACCTGAGTGAAACGAGTTCGTGAGTCACACACTTTTGACCCACGAACAACCCTCGAGGCTCCTTGAATTTTTATTGTGGCGCCAGATAGGGTCCCCCCTATCGGAATCTCGACGAAGGTGTTCCGGCGTCCACGGCTCTAGCTAGCCACGAGCATAAGACAAGAACGGGGTGGGGGGAGGGGGTGTATAACTCTCGTGAGTTAGAGAGAGCCACGCAAAAAACTACCAAAAAATTAACATTGAACCACCGTTTCACTGATTTAAATCTACTTTATTTCACTCTGCAGCAAAATAGTGAAACGGAGCGACCCGGTTTCTTGTTACATAAAAGAAAACTTTGAACCTTAAACCTCGTTATACTGCCGAGAGACACGGAGAGACGCCTTGCATTATCGAGCCTGTGTGCTCCTGAGAGGATGGTCGGAGACACCGGCGACAATCTCTACGACCTCCAAGACGTCCATGATTTTCTTCCTTTTTTTCTGGCGCTTGCCGAAGGTCAGTACACCCGCCTCCCGGATCTCAAGCCAACTCTGGCCTATTCTCTCGTTCCGTCTGCTTGCCGCTTTTCTGTCTTAGCCCTTTCGTCGTCCTGGTGCGGCTGCCGTTGATTAGCTGGTGCCAAAGAGCGAGAGCCAATGGTCGTTCTACACCCTGTGCTCATCCCTGGTAGGATCCATGCGGCCGATTGGTTCCGTCCTGCGGACTACCGAAGTTGCCATTGATCGTGCGTACTGCGTCTTGCCGTGGTTACCCTGGCTTGCGTCAAGTTGGCTTGCCACGTGATGTTGGAGGGTTGGTCTTGTTAGTGCTACAAGTGCACTACCTCTCGGGAACAGCGCGGACTTTTTGCGCAGTCCCTTCTGTGTCCGGACCTTTCCCTGATGGTCACTGGCGGATTGCTGCATACTGTTGTTGACAGTTCAGTGTTTACTTGCTGTTAGATGATCCATAATGTGGATACCTTCGGTCGTGTGGGATGTTTTGTACTCTGGACAGGTCGTCGCCGCGGGTACGTCTTCCTGCTTCTCTTCTGGTGCTCACGCCGTCGACTCCGTCTCTTACATTGATGGCTGTTCACAGCTTGTCAAGAAAACACGGTCGGTTTCCTGCTCATGGCTTTTACGAGTCCAATCTATGCTCTCCGTGCCATTTACGAAGAAAAGTCGGTAACTATCTATCGATATAATTATTTATAATTCGGGTGATATATTCTTCATTAACATGGAATTTAGATAATTTCCGAAATCCATGAATTCCATAAATTCCGTGAATTTCTTGATTTCTGTAAATTCTTTTGATTCCCTTAATTCCTTTAATTCATCAATTTTATGAATTCCGTGAGTTTAATAGCCTGCGTGAATTCCGTGAATTGGGTGAATTTCGTGAATCCGCTGATTTAGTTGAATTCCGTGAATTCGTTGAATTTCCTTAATTTAATGAATTCTGTGAATCTCGTGGATTCCTTATATTGCGTGCATAGTCTGAATTTCTCGTGTTCCGTAAATGCCGTGAATTTCATGAAGTCTAGTAATTCCGTGAGTCCAATGAATTCAATGAAACCCGTAAATTCTGGGCGTTATATGAATTCAGTGAATTCCTTGAATTAACTAAATTCTGTAAATTCCTCGAATTCCTTTAATTACATGAAGACCTTTAATTCCAGAAATACGCTAGTTATACACTATGCATGCATTAACAAAAGTTTTAGCTCCGTTGTTGTAATTTTTCGCTTCAACAGGTCGAGGCATCCTAACGGTAGGATGCCAACGCACACCACACAACTTGACGATACTTAACTGAAAATGAAAACAATAAAAAACTAACCGAGAAGTTAGCACTAGAAAGTCTTGCTCGCTTTGGGGAAATAAACTTCCAATACATGTAGTGGAAGTTTCCAACAGAAATTTTTAACAGTGTTTGTGTATATCTTGAGATATCTGTGAAACATCTTAAAATATCTTTCCAGTATCCAATAGATATCAAAATTTTTGCGCCGTAGAAGATTGCTCTCGATATGTCTAATTCAACGGGCTAATCGCGTGGCCTGTTCAAAATAAAAACTATTTGATCAAATTTTCTATTACTGGATATTAAACTAGAAAGTTTAAAATATTCTTCAAAGCATTACTTTATTGTTAAAGTTAAATATTATAATACCATTTTTAAATTATTCTTATTTATAACAATAAGTTTAACTTCATTAATTAAAAAGAATGCTTATTTAAATTAGAATTAAAAATACGAGAACTGAATCTACAATTATTTAGGGGCTATCAAACTATACAATTTAAATAATAATTTGCTTTTTGTCAATATGTAAATTGTTATTCGGTTCTCAGACTGTTTGTTGCGTAATTATTTAAATATAAGTATCAGAACCTTAATTTAAACTTCTCGCCAACAAAATACGCATTTCAAAACAGTAACATCTGACCTTTCGTACCCCACTTTCTGGCTATTTTGTACCCTACATACTCGGTATGTCGCACCCCAAATTCGAGAGATATCTAAATCCCTACTGAGTAACAGTGAACACCGTTATAATTTTACCTGCAACAAAATATACCCCCAAGTTTTCACTGTGCGTTTATTATGCGATATTCGTTATCACCTGCCACGCACTTGAAAAATACTTTCAGTTCGATCAAATCATTGCTCAAATTTTGTCGACCAGTTTAATTAACAATAGTAAAGTATGTTTAAATATAGTCAGTTTTGCGGTTTCCAATTTTAATATGTACAATTTGTGGGGGATTGTCTTACGAAAAATTCCTTTATAGTTGTCAATGCGAATATATTATGCAACAGACTGAAGCCTTGTGAAAGATAACGTTTTACAAAACAAAATACAATAATTTTAAAACGAGAAAATTTGGGAACTAACATTTCTAACTATGAATAATCGTGAATAGAAATCCAAGTTTTTAAAAAGCTCGCACTAGAAGAGACAAGAAAATGGCTATTTTGTTTCATTCCGAATTATTAAGAATTACAACAGGAGTTCAGAAGTACATTTATACTTCTAGAATGTCAGAATTATATGAAGATAAGACATTCATAAATTTATTAAAACAGTTTCTTTCCTCAAACAATCAAAATTATTATGAAAAAAATATAATGTTCCAATCAATAATGGAATAGTAGCCTTTTTTAAATTAGGTTTGAAGAAAATGTCAAAGGAATGAATGCAATTCAAAAAAACTAATTGTTCACAAAATATTTGAATCCTCTACTAGAATCATGATAAAATTTTGTATACTGCGTGTAATTTGGTCCAACTTAAAGAATAGGATACTTATTATCTCATTTCATTACCTAAAGATTTTTCTATTGCAAATTAAATTTTTTTATTTCTGTACTTCATAATTTTCTAACAGATGTCGGTGCAAGTTAGTTTGCGGATCGACAATTCAACATTTCACGTCATCTCGGTTGGGTAAGCAGCCAATAGATGGCGCCAAGTTTAGTATAATATAAATGCAACGTAGTAAAACTGAGCCGCAGCAACGCGTAGCTGGGGTTGCTAGTAAAAGGTATTATTTTTCTAACCAGATTTTAATATTTACATTTTTAGTTTAGCAAGCCAGGATTTGCGTGCAATCGCCCGATTTGCCATGTGCATAAAATCGAGTTTTCATTTTACAAAATAAATATTTTTTTTAGAAGCATCAATAATGCAGAAAGTTTTTTCTTTAAGTTTAGTATCTCAAGAGTATAACCCTAGATTGTTAGGTAAAAATATTGAAAACTACGTGAGTTTTGAACTTTTGAGTTAAAAGCGCACCTTTTGTTGTTTTACCTCAAACATTTTTTTAAATTAACTAAAATTAAACTAATGACTATAAAACTGATTCTATTTTTTAAAAAAATCTTAAACTACATTATATAATTTTTTTGCAAAAATATTAATTGCACCGGCACAAAAAAATGGTCTGTCCGACAGACACCACTAGCATATCCAAATGTTTATGGGGTCTAAATCAGCATATGCTTATGTTTTTGGGGTCGTTGAATCTGAATCTTTGGTCAAAATAACCCAGTTTGCTCATATTTAATCGAAAAATGCAAAAATAGAGGTAAAATCGACGAAAACGGTGGTTTTTCGTATACATTTTTGCAAAGAAATATATCTTCATGCCCGGTGGACATATCCAGCATATTATTTTGTTTTTGGGGTCACTGATTCTGAATCCGCGAATTAAATAAACTAGTTAGCTCATTTTTTATCGACAAACGCAAAAATAGTTGCAAACTCGGCGGAAGCAGCGATTTTCCGTGTATATTTTTGCAAAAAAGAATATATTTTCATGATTGGTGGACTTAACCAGCATATCTATATGTTTTTTTGGGTAGCTGAATCCGAATCCGGGGTCCAAATAACAGAGTTGGCTCATATTTTTTCGAAAAATGCAACAGTAGAAGTAAAATCGAACAAAACAAATGACTGTGAACAAAATAAATGACGGATCCCGCTCGAACTTCACGTCAAAACAAATGACTGAAACAAACAAATAAAAGATCGCGCTCGAACTTCACGTTAGTAAAGAGGACAGTGGTGACAATCTCTTCAAGCGTGCTTCTTAATGTTACTTCAGCAAAGTTTTAAAAACCATTATCAGTTTCTTTTTTTTTTTTTTTTTAAAGCACTAGTTTAATATACTATACTTATACTATTACTATAAACTCCCAAATCAAAACAGATCATGTCTTCTAAGCGCTGTTTCAATTCCAATTCATCCACTTTCACCATAGCACATAATTGTGTGGGTGATGCAGATGCATTTTACTACATATGTGGTAAATTTGAGGTTTTAGAAAATCGAAGAGTAATCAGCGATGACATAAAAACAATTTATAAACCCTATTTTGGTACGGAAGTCCAAAACCAAAGTGAAAATTGGAGACCTCGCCAAATTTGCAGTTCTTGTTATAAGTCATTCAATCGATTGAAAGACAGAGAAGGAAATAAGAAAACCCTTAAGATTCAAGAACCTACGATATGGAGGAAACCTCTTCGGAAAGAGGAATGCTACTTTTTATGACAAACCTGACAGGAATCAAGAGAAAAAATAAAAGTGCTATAGAATATCCTAATGTACCTATCGTCACTAAATCTGTTGAAAATCACGATGTTACAAAAAACTCAAAAAATTTGTCACTTGACAGACTGTCATTTCACTTGACATTTCAGATTATGGTAATGACGAGGATGATGATGAAAGCAGCGATGTTAGTACAGAAATGTACATACCAGACAATGAAAAGAATCAGCTAAAGGAGTTGAATCAAGTTTCCACAAAAATCAGGAAAAAGTGTTTAGACAGTTTTTTTACTTCTGCAGAAAATGATCATGGAAAAATTAGTCTATTGTAAAGACATTGACGGATTAATATAAAAAATGAAACCTGGACTTTATAGACCGGATAATCGGCGGTTATTCATTGACTCTTCTAAGCGCAGTCTAAAAACAGTGTTATTGAATATTACCAATGTTGACGCTCTAATTCCAATCGGACATTCTACGGAACTGAAAGAACATTACAGTAACTTAACATTTGTCCTGGAAAAAATAAATTACTCAACTTATAAGTGGAACATTTGCGGCGATCTCAAAATGCTTGGAATCGTTTTAGGACAGCAATCAGGGTATACAAAAATACCTTGTTATAGTGTTTATAGGACAGTAGAGATCGCGTTCGTCATTGGAAAAAAATGGCCAAAAAGAACATCGTTTAAGCAAGGAAAAAAAATATAATTGCAGATCCTCTAGTTGACCCAATAGAAGTTTTGACCACCCCTTTATATAAATCTGGGTCTTATAAAACAGTTTGTCAAAGCGCTTGACAAGGATAGCGATTGCTATGCGTATTTAGAAAATCAATTTCAACAGCTTCCCGAAGTAAAATTAAAAAAAAGGATCTTCGATAGACCGCAGATAAAAAAATGTTGCTGGATCCAGAATTCATTACAAAAATGTCTAGCACTAGGCTGCCTTTTGAATTTGAAGCTACGTTTTCTTCATTCGCATATAAATATGTTTCTAAACAACCTAGGAGACTTCAGTTAAGACAAAGGCGAACGTTTCCGCCAGAATATAAAAGAGATGGAGAGGCGATATCAGGGATGTTGAGATATCAACTTGATGGGTGACTACTGCTGGAGTTTAAAACGAGATCAAGTCAATCAAGGTACCAAGCGGAACCCACTACGTAGGTCTTTTGAGGACAAAAGAGTTCGTTACAAGCGATTTAAAGAAACATAAAAAATAACAGAACCCTATAAGCATGAGAGGCAAGGGGACTCACGGTAATAAAGCACCCCGAACGGAACAGAATTTACTACGTCCACGTCGTTGTTCCTGGGTAACGCTAAAAGTAAATAAAACTTATTTACAAAAACTCCTAATATTGCAATGCAAGAAGACTAACGCAAATTAAAAACCCTGAAACATGAGACGCAAAGGGAGTCTACAGTGAATGACAATCCTAGTCAAGGAATGTAAAGGTTTAAAGGTTTTCGCCGATTTTGCGTCTAATTTTGCGATTTTTTGAAAAAGTATAAGCCAAATTGGTTATTTGGATCTGAAATTCGAATTCAGCGACCCAAAAGATATATAAATATGTTGGTTAAGTCCACCGGGCTTTCTTTTAGAATTTACGTCTATTTTTTCGTTTTTCATAAAAATACGAGCCAATCTGGTTATTTAAGCACGGGATTCGAATTCAGCGACCCAAAAACGTTTTAGATATGCTAGTGTAGTCTCTCGGACAGACCTCTTTTTTTGTGTGCTGATGTTACCGGTTGCGCGGGACATGTTTTAACACGTGGAGAGAGTAATACCTACTGAACCATTTACGTAATAAAAAGGAGTTCTACCAGTTAAGGTTGAAAATGTATCTACATTTACAGGAAATCCTTGGCGTATTAGTTACTGAGTCTAATCAGATATTCTGAGGATATCTTGAAAATTTTTTGGAATATCGAACGGATATCGACATTTTTGCACTCTAGAATATCGCTCTTGATATGTCTAGTGTAGCATGTTAAGCACGTGGGATGTTCCAGAATATAAATGATCTTTCCCTTGGTTCGATAAGCGTCATAAAGGTGACCTATATGATCCGTAATTTCCTACCGGTATTGGCACGTATGAAATTGAATGGTGCACTTCAAACTGATTAGCTGGATAAAATTCACCATTTCCTACATTTATATGAGCTTCAGTCGTAGTATGGTTAGCAGGAACATGTCGGAAAAGCACATGTGGCTCTTGGTTGACAACTGAAAAATAGTAATGATCTCAAATATATACATCAAAGGAATAGTATCCAGGTTGTATGTGGCCATTTAGCAAATAGTAGGGTATATTCAAGTGGTTGATTTCTCTGAAACGTCCGTCATAAATACAGCCATCATGTATTTTAATAATAATTCTGTTTTTAGGTAAAGTGTGCTGTTGACGGAAAGCAGGTTGTGCATTTGCACCTAATTTTGCAATTAAAAATTCACATTTATAGGGTTTTCTACACTAAAAATTTTAACTTCGTACAACTTAGAATAATTACCTGTCGGGAAAAATTAACTCAATGTATTTGCAAAATTAAAATGTTTCATTGAATCTCGTTTTGGAATGCCATTTGAAACTCTGATGTCAAGGGAGGCCTTTTTTTGTAATAACTCGAGATGATCGCAATAAAATGTATATACTTGAACGCATGAAATCTTAAATTTGCAGAGGATCTTAAAAGGTTCTAGATAATTCAAGTCAATTTTATTAATTAATTTAGTAGTTCCAGTAAATTAGCCCAAATATTAGTAAAATATTGCGCTATTGGTATACATAAATGTTCAAATTGTCAACTTTACAGAAAGAGATGGTTAAAAATGTTTGGAATTCTACAGCACTTCTACAAGACTTCTACCATACGAGCGTAAGGTAAAATTGCAAACATGGTATTGGATTGCACAGAATTCAAGGAATTCGCGGAATTCACGACATTCACAGAAGTCAAATGATTTATGGAAATGAAAGAATTCACGAAATCTGTGGAATTCAAGAAACTGACGAAGTTCATAAAATACACGGAATTTACAAACTTGAAAGAATTTACTGAATTTAAGAAACTTGAGAAATTCATCAAAATATGCTAAATTCATGAAATTCTCAAAATTCATGGCCTTCATTAAATTTATGGAATTTGCGAAATTCATGGAACTCGCGGAAATCAAGGAATTTACTAAATTCATGCGATTCATGGAATTAAAAACATTCATATTCCGTGAATTCTATGATTTCATTAAATATAATGAATTCATTGAATTTGATAAATTCCTCTAATTTCGTGAATTCCGTGATTTCCACGATTTCTTTGGATTTTCACGAATTCGTATAATTTCGTGAATTGATTGAATTTTGTGATTTCCGTGCATTTCTTGAATTCTTTTAAATCCATGAATTTGGTGATTTCCGTTAATTCCGCGTATTTCATGAATTCCTTAAATTTAATTAACTATATCCATTTCGTGAGTTTCTTGACTTCCGTGAATTCGTTGAATTTCATCAATTCCTTGAATTATGTCAATTCCGTAAATGCAATTAATTTCGTGATTTCATTGAATTATGAACTTATTTAATTCCGTGAATTGCTTGAATTTCGTGAATTGCATGCATTTCTTGAATTCCGGGAGATCTGTAAATGCTATGATTTCCATGAATTCCGCGTTTTCCACGAATATCATCAATCAAATTAATTTCATGTATTCCATAAATCTCGTGAAGTCCACGAATTCGGTGCATTTCTGAAATTTCATATATTCCCAGAGTTACGCGAAATATTTGGATTCCGTAAATTCCTTGAATTCCGTGAATTCCTTTGATTCTTTTAATTCTCTGATTTTTGTGAATTATTTGGATTCCGTGAATTACTTGAATTCATATATTCCCGGCGTTCCATGAATTCAATGAATTGCTTGAAGTCCGTAAATTGCGTGAATTCCCTGATTTTCTTGAATTCCGCAAAATTCTCTATATTCTGTGAATTCATAGGATTCGTTGAATTTCGTGAAATCCTTTTCTTTTGAGCGTACCGTGAATTCCGTGAATTTCATGAAATCCCTAAATTCTGGTCGTTATGCAAATTCCACAAATTCTGCAGGCATTTGGCAACTACAACATTATGTATTGAAGCGTAAACTTAAGTTTTGGATAAACACTTCCAATACATGTAGTGGAAGTTTCAAACAGAAATTTTTCAGTGTGTATAATGCAAATGAGCAATTCGGAAACTGTGAACATTCTTTGGGTTTTTTTTACATTGAAAAACGCTATTAACCGATAAAAAAATTACAAAATATACTATTAGTATACTTTTGGAACGAAAAAATATTATACTACTTTGTTAAATAACGCAGTCTCTTCATACAACTAACAAAAGCGGAGGAAATCCTTCTCACGCAAAATTCATTAGTATTCATCAGTTAATATATACGAGATGTATAAAAGACATTTACGCCTAATGAGAGATAGCTTTGTATTAAGAAAGGTAAATCTACTGCAAAAACTGGACACTTTAGAAACCGTAAATTCTAACTGTAAACTTTTGATTTAACATGTTTGAGAGGCTGGATATCTCGAGACCTTTAGATAGCAAGAAATTAAATAAAATCTAAATTATTCTCAGGACACTTCGATGAGTTCTGCGAAGAATAGGCTATCTTTTCTTGACCGGTAAGAATTCGTCTAACTCAATTTTTTATGAAATTAAGTGAACACGTTGAAGTGTTAAAATAAATAAAAATCTTTTAAAATTTCTTTCTTTTTAAATTTATAGGAGCTTAAATTACATTAAAGAACTGTAATACGAAATGCTGGTGTTTTGAATTTGTTGTAAATGTTTCGAAAAATAATAGGTCATTCATTTCTTGTGAAAACTTATCTTAATGAAGTTAGCCTAATTCTTAACAGTAACGAAAAAAACTATTCATCGTAGAATCCACCGACTTGTTCCTACCTGGCAAAATCAAAATTCTTTTAATTTTCTGATGAAGCTAAAACTTTTGTTAATATATAGTATATAACACTCGGATTCGTGAAATTCAAAAAAGGAACTGAATTTACGGAATTCCTGTAAAGCCCAGAATTCGCGGTCTTCGTGGGATTCACGGAATCGAGGAAATTCACGAAATGCGCGGCACTAAAGGAATTCACTATATTCAGAGAATTAACAGAATTGACGGAATTTACGGATTCTACGAATTTACGGAATTCGCCGAATTCAATAAGTGTCAGAATTTATGGAATTATACGAAATCACGGAATTCAATAAATTCATGGAATTCACGGAATTCAGGCAATTCGTTAAATTCGCAGAATTCAGGAAATTTAGAAATTCAAGGAATATAACAATCCAAAGAATTGACAACATAATTGACGAAAGATCCTTGAATTTCGTGACTTCTTTCAATTTCGTGAATACCGTTAATTTGGTTGATTCTGTGAATTTCATGAGTTCCTCAAGTATTGTGAACTCTCTTTACTCCATTAATTACGCGAATTTTTTTAATTTCATGCATTTTTGCGAAATCCGTAATTATCATTAATTTCTTGAATTTAATTAATTCCATGAATTTCACAAGCACTGTGAATTCTGCGACTACTGTCAATTTGGTAAATTCCTTAAATTTAATTAATTCTGTGACTCCGTAAATTCCATAAATTTATTGTATTTCATAAATGTTTTAAATTTCATGGCTTCCTTGGATTCCATGAATTGCGTGAATTATATAAATTTCTTTAATTCTGTTAATTCCTGGAATTTCATCAAATCCATGAATTTCGTGAACTCCTTTAATTACATTCGTTCTTTAAGTCACTTTATTTCCATAAATTCCGAGAATTCTATGATTTCCATGAAATTAAAATTAATTCTATTCCGCCTAGAAAACTGGAATGAATTAGATCTTCAAATCTACACTTGTCAATATGGACATACATAAGACTGGGTTAAGGAACGAATTCGCGGGAGCCATATTCGTAGATATTAAAGGAGCCTATGACAACGTCCACCAGAAAATCTGAATTGAAGACCTGATCAAAGAGCGAATTAATCA
>NC_046659.1:144717034-144720034 GCF_010883055.1 Belonocnema kinseyi | reverse complement strand
AACGAATTCGCGGGAGCCATATTCGTAGATATTAAAGGAGCCTATGACAACGTCCACCAGAAAATCTGAATTGAAGACCTGATCAAAGAGCGAATTAATCATTAAACAATAAGATTCATAGCTCATCTGATACATAAACGTACTCTCTACTTATACCTAGGTCAGCATTATCTTGAAACCCGAAACACGTACATTGGTGTCCCTCAGGGGTCAGTTTTAGCTCCCAAAATGTTCAATTTCTACCTCAGAAAAATTCTAAACCACATTGGACCTTATTGCAAGATACTAATACACGCAGATGACATAGTATTCTATTATAATACAAAAACACTTAGATAAACTCAAAATCACTCTGACAAAGGCACTTACACGTTTAAATAACTGGTTAATATCAAGAAACCTACTAATATCCTTAGAAAAAACAAAGTTTGTAATTTTCTCAAGAAGAAATTTTGACCCAAAGGACAACTTTATTGAACTAGATGACACTAGAATCAAATGTTCAACTAATGCCCTCTTCCTGGGATTGATCTACGACAACAAACTAACCTGGAGAAAACACATAACTGCACTAAAGAAGAAAATTCTTACTAGAACCAATATCAGAAACTCGATTGTAGGAATAAGGGAAGGTACCTATACAAACATCACCATACAAATTTACAAAAGTCTAATCAGACCTTGGATAGGCTGGGGATCATCGTGTTACGTAGACGCAAACAAAATCCTCCTCTCAACAATAGACTCGCTTCAAAACACCGCACTAAAATTCATCTTAGGATTAATGCGAAAATCGCCCAGAAACACGGTCCTTGGCTTAGCCGGGAACCTCTAATAAATCTAAGATGAAAAATGTTAACGGGCAGGTTTTCATATAAATCCAAAATTATAAATAAAAACCCCGTATTTAACAAACTGAGAAGCATAGAAAACTCAATTGAAGCCCGAAATAAAATTTAAAATTACAAGATTCCTTTTATATATTATGAGTGGGTAGTACATAAAGACTTCTTAACAAAAATTAATTCACAACCTTTAACACGCAATCTTTAACTTCCCTACAAAAATCCTAACATTTAAACCAACTATCGATCTCGATTTCGGTGCACATTCAACAAAATCTATCAACACGGATCAAATGCTAGCCAATCTCATTTTAAATAAATTTGCGAACTTCAATCCAGTTTTCACAGATGCATCCAAAAGAGAAAACACAGAAAATCCCAATGTGGTGCAGAATTTGTCTCGTCCTCAGATAATTATTCACAGTCCTTTTGGCTATATGGACTAACTTCGGTGCTCCATGCGGCAATGTTTGCAATTGAAAAAGCGATGAAATTCTTAAAAATTACGAATACAAAGAAAGCAATTATTCTCACTGACTCTAGACGGGCGGTTTTGTCGATACTGGCCCTGCTAAAAAATACCGATGACATATCACTTTTAGGACTAAAACAATCACTTTTCCTCACCAACAAAGCTACTTTCGAAATAATCATAATTCACATTCCAAGTCATTCAGCTATCTATTACGAACTGGCAATACTAGAGCAAATGATTACTTATATCGAAAATATAACCGAATAGATTTCCCCGAATGCATATGTGGCTATGGAAATCAAAACATTATCTACATATTCAGTTCTTGCCCTCAAACTGCCCTTATTTTTGACCAAACAAGATAAGAACTGTCATATCTTGTTCTTGATTTGCATAATATTTTTGTCCGTTTCAAGCGTTTGCTTAGTTATTGCATCCCGGTCGTCAATTTGGAATAATAATGTCAATAAAATGTGGCCTCTAAAAAAGTTTAAACTGTTGAATTTCAAAAGGATCCTAATAGATTTTGTACAATGTAAGTTAATTTTAGAAGTATACATAAATGTTCAGATTGACAAATTTGCGAAAAGAGATAGTTTATATGTAATGCGAAAAAGCAATGGTGAAACTGTAAACTTCCTTTACCTTTTCTCACATTTAAAAACAAAAAAATAAACCAGATATTATTCAAAAAATATAATATGTGATTACTATTATATGTAACTCAGACCGTGATTTGTCATTTTCAGATAAAACTAGTCTACCCAATAAATCCTAGAAAGCAGACGGACATAGCAAGTCGTCATCATAATAACATTATAAATAAAAACTAGACAGATATAAAGAAATTAGATTTGCTCACATTTCAAAAAAATGTGATCATTCGTTCATATAATACTTTGTTTAACAACATATATTGTTCATATAACTACAAACTGGAAAAGGATTTCCTCGAGGAACAATTTATTATTGTTAATCTAACGTTATCTCTGATAACGTTGCTATCATTAATAATAAATCTTTTTGTAAATAAATTTAAAATCAACTATAAAAATAGTAGTAGAAATTGCTTTAGCCTTCTGTGTTTAATTAGAAACTGTTTATTTTCAAATATCTTACATTCTTTTCGGTAATGCTCAAATAAAGAAATAGCGTTATTAATTCCATTTTTATTGGGCAGATCAAATAAATTTTCGTTAAGATCAGCGTTCATGAGGCGACATTCGTGATATCCTAATTTGCACTTTTGAAGTAGTTAAGTAGCTTAATTAACAATAATTAAGTAAGTTAAAAAATATTTTCGCGGTTTTCGATTTTAATAGGCAGAATTTAAAGCACACCTTTGATTTGATAATATACAAGGCATTCTCTAGTATTAAGAAATTTTCTGTATTTCTAGCCCTGAAGGAGCTGTAAATGGGATGGCCTAATGGAAATTTTTTCAGTAGAGGTTAATGCGAATACATTACACAACAAACTGAAGCCTCCAGAAAAATGTATTTAAAAGAAAAATACAATAATTTTAAAAGTAGGCAATACCGGGACCAACCATTCTAACTGTATTCTCTAGATTTAACATGTTTAAGAGCGAATACGTCATATTTATCACAAATTTAATTTTAATATTACATTACACTTAAATTTAAAATTTACGAAGCCCGTGAAGACAAGAGGTAGTAT
>NC_046659.1:144714095-144716934 GCF_010883055.1 Belonocnema kinseyi | reverse complement strand
AATTTAAAGAATTCTGTAGAATTTACAGGGTGCAGAAGAATTCATAGACTTCAAAAGAATTTAAAATTTTCAAAAGAATCTATAGAATTCAAAAGGCCTCAGACAATCGAGAAGAGTTAAAGAAAAATGGAAACAATTTTTTAGAATTCAGAGAATGCAAATACATTGATAAATGAAAAATAATGCATGTTGTATTGTAAAGGTTTCAAGAAAGTTAAAAAAAAAACTTTGAAAGAATTCAAAGAAGCATAATTCTAAGTATTTATTTGTATTCTAAGAATTCTTTTTAATTTTACTGAATTTAAAATACTCGGGATGTTAGTGACACATAGATTGTTTTGCATCTAAAACCGGCTTCTGATTGGATAATTATCCAATAATTTGACAAAGGTCCGGAACCAGAGACCAGACCTAGTATACCCGAAGGTTTTTACTGCGCTGAATCCGAATCCGACCTCAGAAAAATTCCATCACCCTCAGTTTTCGAGATATTGTAACCTAAAAGTGCAAAAAACACCGTTTTTTGCTATATTTGAGGTTACATAGCATCTTGAATAAATTTTTTTTTCAAAAACGGGCGAAAGCATCACAAAGGAGCCCCCTTCTCCTCTGAAATCCATTTTTCGGATTCAAGATAGCTTTTTTTTTCATCGATATATCATTGATTGAAGTTAAGTATTTTCGCAGTTTCGTAACAACGTTAAAACACCCTCTATAGCATATGTGAGGCTATAAGCCCAATTTATAAGTGATCGTATTCGATCGAAAAAATCTATATATAGGTTTTTGAGGTTGCTCATTAAGAATATGAAGTCAGATTTTGAAAATTCAATATGGCTGCCATTTTGGATCCGCCATTTTGAATTCGTCAAATTTGATATTGGATTTGTAATCAGCGACCTCCAAAACCCCTTAGTATACATTATCATACCGGGTATACATTATATACCGGGTATACATTATCATTACCGGGCTTGGGGGTGAAATTTTTCATATTTGAATCAGCGCAGCAAAAACCTTCGGGTATAGTAGGTCTGGTCTCTGGTTCTGAGAATTGTTGGCCTGTGTTATCAGTCGATTCGGATCAATTTGATCTTATCCACTGAATAGATATGAGGATTTTCCTCGAATACTACATCTTGTCTTCACGGGCTTCGAAAATTTCAAATTTGAGTGCAATGCAATGTTAAAATTAAATTTATGATAAATATGACGTATTCGCTCTTAAACATGTTAAATCTAGAGCACACAGTTAGAATGTTTGATTCCGGTATTGCCTACTTTTAAAATTATTGTATTTTTGTTTGAAATGCATTTTCCTGGAGGCTTCAGTTTGTTGTGTAATGTATTCGCATTAACCTCTACTATAAAAATTTCCATTAGACCATCCCATTTACAGCTCCTTCAGGGCTATAAATACAGAAAATTTCTCAATACTAGAGAATGCCTTGTATATTATCAAATCAAAGGTCTGCTGTAAATTCTGCCTATTAAAACTGAAAACCGCAAAAATATTTTTAAACCTACTTTATTATTGTTAATTAAGCTAGTCAACAGAATATAACCAATAAATTCATAGAACGTAACGTCCTTTTTCAAAAGTACATATTAGGATATCACGAATGTCGCCTCATGAACGCTTATCTCAACGAAAATTTATTTTATCTGCCCAATAAAAATAGAATTGAGAACGCTATTTCTTTATTTGCGCATTACCGAAAAGAATGTAAGATACTTGAAACTAAACAGCTTATTACTAAACCCAGAAGTCTAAAGCAATTTATATTACTATTTTTATAGTTGATTTTAAATTTATTTACAAAAAGATTTATTATTAATTATAGCAACATTATCAGAGATAATGTGAGATTAACAATAATAAATTGTTCATCAAGGAAATCCTTTTCTAGTTCGTAGTTATATGAACAATCTATGTTGTTAAACAAAGTAGTATATGAACAAATGATCACATTTTTTGAAATGTGAGCAAATCTAATTTCTTTATATTTACCAAGTATTTATTTATAATGTTATTATGATGACGACTTGCTATGTCCGTCTGCTTTCTAGGATTTATTGGGTAAAATAGTTTTATCTGAAAATTACAAATCACGGTCTGAGTCACATATAATGTTAATCACATATTATATTTTTTCACTAATATCTGTTTTTTTTTGTTTTTAAATGTAAGAAAAACTAAAGGAAGTTTACAGTTTCACCCTTGCTTTTTCGCATTACGTATAAACTATCTCTTTTCGCAAATTTGTCAATCTGAACATTTATGTATACTTCTAAAATTCACTTACATTGTATAAAATCTATTAGGATCCCTTTGTAATTCGAGATTTCAAACTTTTAAGAGGTCACATTTTATTGACATTATTATTTCAAATTGACGACCGGGATGCAATAACTAAGGGAACGCACTATGTAGCGAGATCGAGATTAGGTGCGCATATAGAAAAAAATATTGAACAATTAAGAAATATTAAGTATATAAGGGTTTTTAGGGTCGCTGAGTTCGAATCTGAAGTCAAAAATTTGAAAAACAAAATGGCGGCTGAGAGTTGGCCAAAAAACATGTGAAAAGCTGTATAATTTTTACAATTCTGGTTTAATTTAATTAAGAAAAGGTGTACGAAGGTTTTTGAGGTCCCTGAATCCGAATCAAAAGTCAAAATTTCGAAAAACAAAATGGCGACTGAGATATGGCCGAAAAAAATGAAAAAAAAACCGTTAGTTTTTACAATTCCGGGATAATTAAATTAAGAAAAGGTGCACGAAGGTTTTTGAGGTCCCTGAATACGAATCAAAAGTCAAAATTTCGAAAAACAAAATG
>NC_046659.1:144709570-144713995 GCF_010883055.1 Belonocnema kinseyi | reverse complement strand
AGAGGGAGCTCTTCTTAATATTTTGACACCAAAATCATGTCGATACACCTTACCGACTGCGAGTAAAGCCACCCACGCTTTAACTTGACAGACTGTATTCAGTGGATAAGGTCAAATTGATCCAAATGGACTGATCATTATGATCTCGAGAGTCAAATGATCGTTGGAGCAAACTGCTCTGCAACAAAATTGATTCTTTTTTTTACTGTGCAGTCACGGATGCATTTTTAATGCAACCAAGTAATCTAATGAGAGCAGTGTGCTTTGACATATTGGACAAAGCCTAGTTTTTACACCATCAAAGGCGTACTGGGATGCAGTCAAGTCCACTGCATCATTAGCACTGTTCTTATCCCTATACTTAAAATATTGCCTAAATATGAGTTAAATAAGTAATTTTTAGCCTCGGCAACGCAACATTATTGATTCACCTTTGACCTCTGTTTCTCACAAGTGCTGAATTAATGCCCCAAGTTTCTGTGTGAGGAAGTTTCAAATTGCATATTTCTTAGCATGGTGTGTGCATCTGCGTGATTTCGTCGAAAGCGTCTAATATGTGTAGCATTAGTATACTTAGAAAACAGGCAGTGAAAGTTTTCCGAACGTCAGTCATTCCTTCGTCCCTTTCCAGCAAACCCACATAGATTTTCTACTGAGCTCCCGACCGCGCTTTCCAAAAAATTTAAATAATCTTCATCTAAAGTTTAATATATTTTACAATTATTCGCATTGAAGTTTCAAGTATCAAGTACATCCTTTAATGAAGCTAAAAATATTGTTACACAAGCCAACAATATTCGTAGAATGTTTATAGCATGGTTTTGCATCAGAATGTATTGTATATATCCTTAGTTATGAATCACGTGCGTACATTTTTGGAACAAAGGTATTATTCTGCTGAATTGAAAATGCTTATTTTTTATTAAGATTATTTACGGAATCCAAAATACATCATGCGTAGAATAAGATATATCTATGTTCATAGGACACCCTCCGCACATGAATTAGCGACACTAATAAAATATTTGAAGGACTACTTAAGATATTCTTTGAATATCTAATAGATATCAAAAATTTTACACCGTAGGATATCGCTCTCGATATATCTAAGGTAACATGTTCATCACGTGAGCTGTTCCAGAATAGGAATGATCTTCTCTAGTGCTCGATAGGCGCCTTAAAGGTGACCTAAACACCTTGTGATTTGCTACTGGATTTGCTACGTATAGGTGATCCGTGGCTGGATAACTTCCTGGTTTACGTGCGATTGGATAATGATGGTCATATGCATTTGGATTGTACACTTCAAACTGGTACGCTGAATAAAATTGGGCATTTCCTATATTTATATGAGCATCACTTGGAGTATGATTAGCAGGAACATGTTGGAAAAGCACATGTGCTTCTTGGTTGATAGTTGTAGAAAAGTAACGATCTCCTATATATATATCAAAGGAATAGCTTACAACTTGTATTGGGCCTTTGTACAAATAGTAGGGTATTACCACGTGACTGCTTCTCGAGACACGTCCGTCGTACATACAGCCATCATGCATTTTTAAAATAATACTGTTTTCGGGTATCCTGTGAGGTTCAGGTTGATCAGGTTGTCCATTTGCACCTAATTTTGTAAGAAAAAAATAACGTTTATAAAGTTTTTATATTCTAACAATTTAAACTTTGAACAACTTTGAATGATCACTTGTTAAAAAAAAATTCTATATGTATTCATGCTATTAAAAATGTTCAGTTCAAAGTAGTTTATGGATACAATTTGTAATTTCGAAGTCCACGGAGGCCATTTTTTAATTACTCGAGATAATCGCAATATAATGTGTGCTCTTGAACGTACGAACTCTTAAATTCAAAGGGGATTTGAAACATTATATACAATTCAAAAAAAGTCTGCCAACGTGCAGAGTCAATGTTTGACGTGGCCACCAAAACTTGCTACTCCGTGGTATGGCCACCTAGGACCCGTGCAGTAACTATTCCACCACAGTTACTGTTTATAGTCAGCGCTAATGTTGAACCAATTAAAACTCACGCAATATGTGGCCATCTTGGTAAGTCTGCAAATGCCATGCCACAAAAATGTGACACCGCTAAACACTACCCTGATCTCATGAACTCGGCCTAGCCATTGCCATTTAACACCGAGCAACGCCATATTGCTTCGATAAGTACTGACGCTATGGAAAATTTACAACAAACGATAGAAGACTTGGCAAGAGTGGTCTCATCGGTCATTGGATAGAAAATCAATTGTATGTCAACTTCGAGATTTGACTGTGCAACGAGCGACTGCCGACTATTGGAATGGTAAAATGAAAAATCGGTAACTCTATGTATCTTGTAAACCTAGAGCTTATCGAATGCCTATAAAACATTTCATTTGCTATTAAATGTTTCCAGGGTTGATGTTGAAAGCCTTAATGGGAACGAGTTTGTAAGTTTCACGGATATTTATAATCCACGTGCAGACCACGATTGTATTAAGCATGTACGTCATCGAATGTGTAGTTGATTATCGGAACTAGATATTGTTTTGTTTTTTTTCAGTCTTTCTACGTGGCGCGCCGCAGAGTGAGGCGCCGGGAAGTTCAAGTCGAGGTTAGGTTATCGACGTGCTAGCGATAATTAACGTATATATATATGTGTGTGTGTGTGTGTGTGTGTGTGTGTGTGTGTGTGTGTGTGTGTGTGTGTGTGTGTGTGTGTGTGGGTGTGTGTATATAGCTTTTCATTTATGGACTTAGGTCATAGATTTTTGAGACATGGGAACATAGTTATTTAATTTAGATGTGATATGCTGCTCACACTTCAGTTTTTTCCCCGCGCAAAACCGAGGCTAGAGCCGTGGGTCTTCTTCCAAGCCCCCACTCTGTGACCATCATGGCGACGCTCTGCGCTCCATGCAGACAGACAGTCTTGAACCACGTTAGAGGTTAAAACCACGCTACAGCGCTCCCTGTTTCTCGTGACGCGCACGCTTACTCGCCTATTAGCCATGTTGGCTAACCTGTGAAAATAAAAGACTGATTTTCAACCGTTAAATTTTGTGTCCGATTTCTTTCTGCATTCACCTTCTGGCGCGGACGTAGTGAAACAAAATCATGATTAAGAAATCGACCAAGTGCTAAAGTATGTGATCTTCAATCAGCATCGTAAAGAACGCGATCCACACCGTGGTTTTAATAATACTTTTATCGGTATGTCAAAACCTAATGATGAACAGAAATCAAACGCAGTTTTATTTGATGATTTATTTTAGTTCCAAAATTTTCCCGACAGTGGCGGCGCCGTGACTCGGGTTTTGTCAGCTTCTGTGTTCAGCGAAACATAAATTTTTGAAATAAGTCAAAGGTGCCTCAGTAAGCGTTCAAGTACCAAATTTGTTTTTTGTTCAATTATTAATAACTTTTGATCAATCTTATCTAGTATAAACTATGTAAAATTCACGTTAATTCATTAGTAATTTAAAATTTTCCCGCCAATTGCTCGAACTCAGGAACTTTGACATATTTCAAGTTCCACAAAACTATTAGGCCATTTAGGTTTTGAAACCTGAGAAACTCACCTACCGCTAAGGGATTATGTTGATTGCGCTGTTAATTAGCAACGTATTTATAATCTCCTTGCAAAATTGACTCTTAGTTGCGTAGGCATTGTTTAGTTATGAGTTTCTCCAGGAGTTGCGCTGCGGCTTGAGGTTTTGTGAACGCGCCCAGACGCGGGCACCCTGCGAGTTGACGGTCTTGGCGCAGGTCCTGTCACTTTCGTTCTTGGTCCCGGATTGGTGACAAGTGTTACGCCGTGATTTCCCCATTCAGGATTACTTTCAAGGATAAAATACTGATATTCGGGGAATATAGATTGATTTTGTATTGCTTCCCAAACATTAATAAATAGGAATCAAGAATGTCTGAGGTAATTTTCTTTGTTTTTCGACAAGCGACACTATGGGTGGATGCCCGATGCCCTGAATCCATGAGGACCTGCTCGCAACTGAATCATTGCCTGGCTTGCCCCCTTTTAAGAGTTATTTGATTATAATTTGGTTTCTAATATAAAAAGGACGAAGTTTCAAACAGCAACAAAAATGTTGAGTCAGTACGCGGGACAACGTAGGATTATGTCTATTTAGTAGTCAGGTCAGGATTCCATGCTTCCGACCACGTGACCGCCGCGAATATTTTTGTTCTCGTTTTGAGCGTAATTAAAGAGTCCTATTAATTGTCTTTCATTAATAAATACCGGATTGTTTTCCTTTTTTTATTAATTGGGTGTTGGATTTTTAAGACCCCCGCCCATGAGACACCCGTCTTTATCCTCTCCTTTTTTGTTCCCCTTACTTTCAGGTTGTTAGTTAGCTTCATTTCCCCCTCATTTTTCTGGGTTTATTTCTTTTGCTAAATATTTGGT
>NC_046659.1:144703069-144709470 GCF_010883055.1 Belonocnema kinseyi | reverse complement strand
TTCCATTTTAACAAACTGCCACTCGAAACGTGGAATAAACCATTTTCACACAATCAATTTGAAATTTTTATCAATTCCCTGACATTCTTTAACATTACTTTGACGTGATCATAGCATGTTGTCATAATGATAACATCAATAAATTAAATCTCGGCTGATATGAAAAACAACCTTGTTTTCTAATATTTCTTTAAAAACTGCGAGCATGTGATAATATATTACTTTGTTAAATAAAATAATTAGTTCATACAACTACGAAGTAGAAAGGGAAATCCGTTAGCACAAATTTATTATTTTTATTTTCACGTTATCTCTAACAAGTCTCGAATATTTACTTTACTTTAAAATCAAATAATGTCAGCTAAAATAATGTACAGAAACTCTATAATTATGAATAAATCTAGTTATAACTAAATATAAAATAAAATGGAAGAAAGTCATTTGAATTACTTTGGGTTTAATTATAAAATTTTCATTATCAATTACATTGCATTCTTTTTGTAACGTTTAAATAAAGCAATAGCGTTATTAATTCGAGTATTAAGGAATTTTCCACATACATGGCCCTGAAGGAGATAAAAATGGAATAGTTTTACGCAAAATTCCTTTATAGATATTAATGCGAATATATTATACAACAAACTGCAACGTCGTAATCGATAACTTTTTACAAACATAAATACAATACTTTTAAAACATAATGATTAAGGAACTAAAAATTCTCACTTTACGCTCTCGACTTATCAGTTTTAATAAGTTATATGCCATAATTATCATAGATATTAATTTTGGTAATAGGTGAGACTTACGTTTAAAATTCAGGAAGCCAGCGAGGAGAAGAAGTTGTATTCGAGTGAAAATCTTCATATTTCTCAATGGATAATATAACAATAAACAGAAATCCAAGTTTTCAAGAGGCTCGCAATAGAACTGACACGAAAATAGCTACTATATATACTAACCTTTACGACTCCTATCTGATAAATCTTTTATTTATTCTCTAAAATAAACAAAGTTGAAACGCAATAATGCTTGTATAACTTGACGTAATTTCTGGTGTATACTAAATCTATAACCAATATAATTGTGTTCATATATCTAATCAATCCGAAAATTTGTTTTATTAAGTATTTAAGAATTATTTGATAATTAAGTTTTGTTTAATTTAGTTAATCAATTAATTAATTAGTTTAATTTTAATTAATTTGAAAAATTATCATTAATGTTTGTAAAAGCCGTTTCTTTGCTCAAGCAATCTGGAACGGAGTACACTACAATGGAGACATCCAAAAACAACGCTATAAATTTTAGGATATTTTTTTAAACACCTTTTGCGTTTTTTCGGGTTTCAAATGCCAAAAATAGAATATTTACAATTGTTGTTCAAATATTAAGTTTGAGCAAAAACAAATATGCACACCTCCATTTTTTTAAAACTCACTATAGGGGGGACTAGGGACACTGGGACAGGTTTTCAGTTAAATTCACGTAAAATTCAATACAAGTTATCAATTTAACAAACGTCACTAAAATATATTTTCGCAGAATTTTAAATTCACTAGTTTCAAAATTATGTAAATTATATTGCAGTCGTTTTTTCTTGGCCAAGTCTCTCCACTTCAGGGAGACTATATAACGTGATATATGATTACCTTAACAATTTTAATCACAAGATTAGATATATTCTTACAGATTTTGATGAAAAATTACGTCATTGAACCATGAAAAATGCATGAAAATTATGATTTTTCGCGTTTATCTCAGCCAATACGCGAATTTTCGAAAAATATTTAAAGCAAAATTAATACACACATACAAGTTATGTTTTTTGCGAATATTTCAACGAGTATATATAATATAAACAACGAGTTTGATTACTTATGATTAATTTCAATGTTACAACACAAGTCTTGTTTTCAGTAGCGCGATACCTGTTGAAGCGGAAAATTAAAAAAAAGTAAATCATTGCTCAGGACACTTATTTCAGGCAAAGAAAGGAATTTTCTGACCGAGCCGAAACCGCAAAACCGGAATTCACGGATTTCATAAAATTCATGGATTTCACGGAATTCAACAAATTCACGAAATTCAAAAAATTCATAGAATTCACGCATTTCATTGAATTCACAGAATTCCCCGAAATTCAGGAATTTACGGAATTCACGAAATGTATGGGATTCAAAATAATTAATGAAAAACACCAAATTCACTGAATTCATGGAATTCACGAAATCCACTGAATTCATAGAATTCACGAAATTCCTGGAATCTGCGGAATTCATTGCATTCACAGAATCCATAGCATTCGCAAAATTCACGGAATTTACTGAATGCATGCAATTTTCGAGATTCTTGTTGTAAGCAAGATTCATAAAAGTCACAAAATTTGAGGAATTCATAAAATTCCAGCAAATTCAAGGCATTCAACAAATTCATCAAATTCAAGGTATTCGTGAAATTTATGGAATTCACGAAATTAAAGGAGCTTCATGAATTCTGTGAATTTTATCAATTTCGGGGATTCTATGAATTCCGCGAATTTCATAAATTCTATTAATTACATGCATATAACAATACCAGCGGGCTCCACGATTTCAGCGAATTTCATGAATTTCGCGAATTTCATAAATCCTTATAATTCCATGAATGCCTTTAATTTCATGAATTCTGTGATTTCGATTAAGTCCGTGAGTTCTATTAATTCTGTGAATTTCATGAACTCTTCAGATGAGACGAATTCCGTGAGTTCCTTGTTCCCAATTTCTGTCTTACAAACGCTCTGATATATGTATTTGAATGCCGGACGGGGATTTCACGATTTAAAACACTTACAATACAAACGTATTGCAATATCGTAATTTCAATTCCATGTTTGCAATTTTACGTTACGCTTGTATCGTAGAAAAGTTGCAGATTTCCAAAAAATTTTAACAGTGTACATTTCCAGGACATCCTGGCATATAAATTAGAGACACTATTGAAGTACTTTCAAGATATCTTGAGATATCTTCTATGTTTTTTGAAAGACTTCAAGTTGGTTAAACAAAATTTTATCGTTTGAAAATATTTCCTGCAACAAATTTTATTCTTAGTTTTTTCTGTGGTACTTTGTACAAGCAACCTCTGAAATAATTTATTGTAAAACTTTTTTCTGTGTATAAAATTAATATAATTTGCAGTTGACTATGAATTATCTAAAAGATAAAATTTAAACCTAACTAGCATGTGCAAAAGAGAAAATCTTTCAAAAGTTCTTTCCCTAGGACTCTTTTCACCGCAGTGTGCATCAAGATTAAATCCCTTGAACGAGCTTTGCTGAAACTGTGAACATTCTTAGGATTTTTTGACATTGAAGAACGCTCTTTATCGATCGTGAAAATAAAAAAATAAACTATTAATGCCCTGTTTGACCTAATAAATCCTAAAAAACACATCTATATGAAATATCATGTAGTATTTCGTTTAACTGTCAGTATGTGATAATATTCTATTTTGTAAAATGACGCTGTTTCTTTATACAACTAGGACAAAGAGGAGAAAACTTTTAGCATTAATTAATTATTGTTAACTTAGCGTTATCTCTGATAAGACTTTAAATTTTTCCTTTGCCTTACAATTATTTAATGTCCGCTAAAATAATGAACAGGGATTCGATAATTAATAACAAATCTTTTTTTAAATAAATTTAAAACAGTAATAACAATAATTTAAAATATGATTTAATACTTTCATTTACGTTTAAATAAAGTAGTAGTGTTGCTAATTTGGCTTCTATTTATTAGATTTGATAACTGTTCGCTGGAGATAAGCATTTATTTTGCGATTTTCGGTTATCTCCTGGTACTCACGTAAAAAAATACTTTCTGTTCTATAAAATCATGGCTCAAATTGTGTCGACCAGTTTAAATAACAATAGCAAAGTATGTTTAAAAAAAGTCAGTTTGGCGGTTTCCAATTTTAATATGCAGAATTTGCCGGGGATGGTCTTATGAAGAATTCCTTTGTAGTTGTCAAAGCGAATATATTGGCTCTTGATTTAACATGTTTAAGAAGGCACATGCCTTGTCATAGATAATAATTTTGGTGAATAAAAATCCAATTTTTTAAAAAGGTCGCGATAGAATAGACAAGAAACTGGCTGCTATATATACTACCCTTTACAGCTTCCATCCTATAAATGCTTTATTTATTTTTTAGAATAAACAAAGCTGAAAACGGAATAATAATGATGTGACATTAAGCAATTCTGGTACTTACTAAATCTATTACGCATATAGATTATTAATATATCTGGTTAATGCGAAATTTTGTTTGATTCCGAATTAATAAGAATACATATATTGTAAGTGTTGTAAATCGTGCATTCTTCCTCGAGCATTGCAACAAATGTATTAGAACGTTTATAAATAAGAAATGGGGACAAAAATTTAAGGAATTAATTAAAATTACGAAAATCAAAAAATCGGCCCAAGTTACAGAATACACAGAATTCACAAAATTCATTAAGTTCACTGAATTTAGGGAATTTACGAAATTTACGAAATTCACGGAATTCAAGGAATTTATGCAAGTCATACAACTTATGAAATTTTAAAATTTGACGGAATCCAATGAATTTATGAAATCCCATGAATGCACGGAATCTAAGGAATTCGCGAAATTAAAAAATACACAGAATTTAATTAATTCACGGAATTCAAGAAATTCACAGAATTTAATGCATTCAGGAAATCAAGCATTTCAAAAAATCAATTGCATATAAGGAAATTCACCGAATTCAGTAAATTTGCGGATTTCAAAAAATTTCTTGAGGTTCGTGAATTTTATGAATTCCACAACATTTTTTGATTAAATGAGTTCACTTAATTTTATAAATTCCTCCAATTTCATGGATTCCTTGGATTTCCTGAATTTCTTGGACATCATTGTTGCCATGAATTTGTGGAACTTTTTGGATCAGTTGAATTCCATAAATTAGTTGAATTTCGTGAATTTATTCAATTCCGGGAATTCACAAAATTTCGTAGATTCGTTGAATTTGGTGAATTTGCTAATTTCTGCAAATCCCATGAATACCGGGAATTCCTTGAAACCGGCGATTAACATAAATTCTTCTTATAGTTTCTTGCAGCCCGTGAAACCCGTAAATTTCTTCAATTCGGCGAAATTGATTGATTCCTTGAATTTCATGAATTTCTTACATTACGTGCATTCCGTGAATTTCGTGCATTCCGTGACCTCTGTTAATTCTACGGATTTTGTGAATTCCTTAAATTCCGTGAATTTTATTAATTGCATGCATTCCTTGAATTCAACTTTATACTAAGTAGTAGATCAGAATAATAATAAATTCTCAATAAAACATAGTACATATTAGATTTTATAACAAAAATCATGAATTTTTAGCAACAAAATTGAATTTTGAACAAGAAAAATTCTGCTTAACCAACATTTTAAGTTCCCTGCGAAATAGTTGTACGTTAAAGCAAAATAGGTTAATTTTCAATAACAACATAATGATTTCTTAATCTGAATAAATATATTTTTAATAAAAAAGATAATTTTTAAATGAATAATATACATTTTTCACCAGAATGGTCGATAAGTCAACCCAAAGCATAAATTTTCAAATAATAAGAAAAATTTTCTGCAAAAAGAAATTTAATTTTCACAGATATGAAAAAAAATTATTAATTAATTATAGTTCGCTAGCAGGCTTGAGCGGTCTCGATAATATATTTATCTTGCGTTTTGCGCTCGATAAAGTATTCTTCTCGCGCTTCGCGCTACGCACTTGGTCTTTCTCTTTACCCGTATTTCTGCGCAAGCCTTTCCAATTAAAGATCAAAACATTGGCAACCGTCATTTTGTGATTGTGAATTCTCTTTTGTTAAAGCTCTTCGGCTTTAGCGAGCAAAGCTCCTTTTTATTGATTTCTTTATTATTTGTTTCTCATTTTGCATTAATTTTTATTCTAAGCTACCCTGAAAAATGCATATCATTTCAATAAATTTAGGTTATTACCATTCATAATATGCATTAGAATTTAAAAAAAATTATTTTTATTTTCTTATTTTTATCATTAGAAAAATGCGCATAATTTAAAAATAAAAAATATTATTAAACAATTTTCTGCAACTTGTGTCATTTTTCCATCAATTTAATTTATTCAGATTCAATTTAGATGAAATTTAGGTTAAAAGTTTTGTTAAATGATAAATGTTGTTTTCTTATTGTATCTTGTGTACTTTTATTTCAAAATCTTAATTTTTCACGCTTAGGGGCAAACTATTTAATAACTGATAATAGATTTTATGCTTTCACGATGATTCATTTTGATAAAAAGAGATATTTCGGGTTTCACTCGTGTAAAAAACTACTACGAATTGTTTGCCGACGTT
>NC_046659.1:144695080-144702969 GCF_010883055.1 Belonocnema kinseyi | reverse complement strand
TCAGTTTCAGGTCAGCCCTGAAGATGTGAACTGCAATGTTCACGAAACGTCGGCAAACAATTCGTAGTAGTTTTTTACACGAGTGAAACCCGAAATATCTCTATTTAATAACTATTTAATTGAATAATAAAATTGATATGTTATTTGTTACTGTGAAAAATATTTTTTTCTCAAGTTATAAACTAAATTAAGTTTTTTCCTCTGGGATTTGTATTATTGCTTGGCCCTCATTGTACAGACATCTTGCTAGCTGACGTAAGAGTTAGAAAGACTTCATATTAAAAATTTTCGCGCATATTTAACTGGAGGGAACCAGGAAATGGCAGAGTTATTGGCTAAATAAAAGAGACAGGCTATGAGTTAGCTGGATAAGTTATCTCTCTCGGGCAGTGATCTGATTGGCAGTTTACCGTTTCCCTCTAAATGAAGGTTAAATATTTTACATGTATGCGCAAGTAAAGAGCTATTTATCAAGCAAAATTGAAAAAACCAATCATGTTGCTATATGAAGATAAGATATTCATAAGTTAATGAAAACATTTTCTTTGCTCAATCAATCTAAATCGTCATGAAAAAATATAATTTTTCAGTCAATAATATAATGCCAAATGAAGAAAATGTCAAAGGAGTAAATGCAATTAAGAAAAAAACTAATAATTCAGAAAATATTTGAATCCTCTACTAAAAACATCATTTATTAAAATATAAGATTAATTTTTTAATTCAACAGTCGAATTTTTATAAAAATACATTTGGTCCAACTTAAAGGATAGGATACTTATTATCTCATTACATTACCTCAAGATTTTTTCGTTGCAAATTAAATTTTTTCTTTTGTGTACTTCATAATTTTCTAACAGATGTCGGTTCAAGTTAATTTGCGGACCGACACTTCAACATTTCACGTTATCTAGGTTGGGTAAGCAGCAAATAGATGGCGCCAAGTTTAGTATAATATAAATTCAACGTAGTATAACTGAGCCTCAGCAACGTGTGTCTGGGGTTACTAGTGGAAGATATTATTTTTTAAAGCAAAATTTAATATTTACATTTTTAGTTTAAAAAATTAATTTTTAACAACAAAATTTTGAAAGAAGAAGATTAAGTTTCCACCGACAAGGAAAAATTGTCAACAAAATGCATGCATTTTTAGAAAAATAGTTGAATTTTCCACCCGGCACGATGGATTTTCAACAACAAAATTAATTTTCCATCTAGAAGGATATAAAAAAAATGGTTTACTTTTGCACTAAATAGTTCTATTTTCTAACAAAAAAAAATTGAATTTTCAAACATGAACATAATTTTTGAACCAAACAACTGTATTTTTATAACAAAAGTATGGTACTGACGAAGATTTGCAGTTTAAAACAAAGGGACGTTTCATTGAAAAAAAAAAACAGAAAAATGATTTTTTTTTCAAAATAACATACAGCAAAAACTGAATTTTCAACAACATAGACAAATTTTAAACAAAATAATTTAGTTTCCGTCTAAAAAAGAACAACTTCAAACAAAAACAGATAACTTTTTGAAAAATTAGTTAAACTGTCAAAAATGCGAATAAATTTATGGAATTTATGAAATTCATGGAATTAATGAAATTCAAGGCTCTTCAGCAATACGCGAAGGTTATGGAATTCATGGAATAGATGGAATTTACAAAATGTATGAAATTCACGGAATTGATGGAATTCAAGGAATCCACTGAAATCGCCCAATTTGAAGAATTTACTCCAATCTCGGAATGCAATAGATTCACTGCAATCACGGGATTCAAGGAATTTGTAGAATTCACGGAATTCGTCGAATTTATGGATTTCACGGAATACGCTCAATTTATGGAATACACGGAATTGACGGAATTCGCGGAATTAACTGTAATCACGGAAGTTATGGAATTCACAGAATTCATGTAACGTCCGGCACTCACGGTATTAATGGAATTCGTGGGATTTTTGGACTTCGCGGAATGTATGGAATTAGTGGATTTCACGGAATTCAAAGAATTTAGGTAAGTTAAGAAATTAAAGATGCACGTAATTAAAGGCATTCACAGAATTCAAGGAATAGACGAAGTTAATGTAACCCAATTAATTCGTAGAAGTCCATAAATTTCATGAATACTGTGAATTTCTTAATTTCATGGAATTTCTTTAACTCAATGAATTTTATGAATTCTTTGAATTTCATGAATTCATTAAATTTGCTAACTTCCGTAGATTCTATTAATCCTATGAATTTCTTTAATTGTGTCAATTTATTGAATTCTGTGAATTCCGTAAATTCTTTAGATTCCATAAATACCATGAAATCCATTAATTCTTTGAATCTCGTGAATAACTTAAATTCTTCGAATTCCGCGAATTCTTTGAATTCGGTAAATTTCCAACATAAATTTTTAACAATGTAGAGAATCAGCCATGCATGTATTTTAATTGTGGATGAGGCGCGAGTTACTTGAAAAAATGCATTGCAATATTGATAAACAATGGTTTATTTATTTATATTTTCGAAAATAGATTAGGTGTAGATTACCCTTTAACTGGCAATATGTGTCAAAAGTACCCGAAAAAATTTTTGAGCTCGAATTAACCATAATAAATTCGAAAAAATGGACCACGTTTCGACTTTTACCAGTAATTAACTTGAATAATTAGAGGTAGAGTGGGTTCGTATAGAGCGGTAAACGTCAGCATACGGTGGGCACCCGCTCAAAGTAGACCTTGTAAAACTTTCGGGTCTTTAATTCCCGTTGTGCCGTTAGTGAGCAAAAAGGTGATTTTCAGCAAAAATTAGTGGCACTGATATTAGTGATTTTCGTTCTATTTCCACTTATGTTTATCATCTAAAGTGTAATAATTTTTTTTATCATTATTCTGCACGCTTACAATCAAATAAATTCAGGTAATACAAATTCACGCTTACAATCAAGCTAGCAATCTCGTGCAATCGCTCGATGTGCCATGTGCATAGAATCGAGTTTTCAATTTGGCGAAATAAATAATTTTTTTAAAAGCATCAATATTGCAGTAAGTTTTTTCTTTAAGTATAGTATCTCAAGAGTATAACTCTAGATTTTAAGGTAAAAATATTGAAAATTACGTGTGTTTTGAATTTTTGAGTAAAAAGCGCACCTTTTGTTGTTTTTTTTCCAACATTTTTTTAATTAACTTAAATTAAACTAATGACTATAAAACCGATTTTTTTTAAATCTTAAACTACACTATATAATATTTTCTGCAAAATATTAATTACCAGTTGCGCGGGACATGTTTTATCACGTGGGATGAATAATACCCACTGAGCCATTTACGTAATAAAAAGGAGTTCTGCCAGCTAAGGTTGAAAATGTATCTACATTTACAGGAAATCCTGGGCATTTTAGTTACTGAGTCTAATCAGATATTCTGAGGATATCTTGAGAAGTTTTTGAAATATCGAACGGATATCGACATTTTCGCACTCTAGAATATCTCTCTTGATCTGTCTAGTGTAGCATGTTAAGCACATGGGATGTTCCAGAATATAAATGATCTTCCCCATGGTTCGACGAGCGTCGTAAAGGTGACCTATATGCTCCGTAATTTCCTACCGGCATTGACACGCATATGTGATCCGTGGCTTGATAATTACCTGGGGAATTTGCGTTTGGATAATGATGGTTATACGCAATTGAATGGTATACTTTAAACTGGTTAGCTGAATAAAATTCGCGATTTTCTATATTTATATGTGCTACACTCGGAGTATGATTAGCAGGAAGATGTGGGAAAAGTACATGTGGCTCTTGGTTGACAACTGAAAAATAGTAATGATCTCCAATATATACATCAAAGGAATAGTATCCAGGTTGTATGTGGCCATTTAGCAAATAGTAGGGTATATTCAAGTGGTTGATTTCTCTGAAACGTCCGTCATAAATACAGCCATCATGAATTTTAATAATAATTCTGTTTTTAGGTAAAGTGTGCTGTTGACGTAAAGCGGGTTGTCCATCTACACCTAATTTTGCAAGAAAAAATTCACATTTATAGGGTTTTCTACACTAAAAATTCAAACTTTGCACAACTTAGCATAATCACTTATCGGGAAAAATTAACTCAATGTATTCATAAAATATAAATGTTTCAGTGAATCTCGTTTTGGAATGCCATTTAAAACTCAGATGTCAAGGGAGGCCTTTTTTTGTAATAACTCGAGATAATCGTTTGGAATTCTACAACACTTTTACAAGACTTCTACCATACGAGCGTAAGGTAAAATTGCAAAGATGGTATTGGAATGCAAAGAAGTCGAAGAATTCGCGGAATTCATGACATTCACAGAATTCAAGGAACTTATGGAAATGGATGAATTCACGAAATCTATGGAATTCAAGAAACTCACGAAGTTCATGAAATTCACAGAATTTATAAAATTCAAAGAATTTACGGAATTTAAGAAATTTCAGAAATTCATTAAGAAAAAGGTATTCGTTGAATTAAAGGAATTCGCGAAATAAATGGCGTTCCAGAAATTCAGGGAATCAATTTAATTCAAGGAATTATAAGAATTACAGGAATTTTTGATATTCGCTGAATTCATGGAATTCATGAAATGCAAGGAATTTAAGCAATTCATGAAATTCACGGACTTGATAAAAAATGATATTCTGTAAATTCCGTGATTTTATTAAATATAATGAATTCTTTGAATTTGATAAATTCCTTTAATTTCGTGAATTCCGTGATTTCCACGATTTCTTTAAATTTTTTCGAATTAGTATAATTCCGTGAATTGCTTGAATTTCGTGACTTCCGTGCGTTTCTTGAATTGTGTGAAATCCATGAATTTGGTGATTTCCATTAGCTCCGCGTATTCTGTGAATTCCTTCAATTCAATTAACTATATCCACTTCTTGAGTTTCTTGACTTCCGTGAATTCTTTGAATTTCATCAATTCCTTGAATTCCATAAATTCCGTAAATGCAATCAATTTCGTGATTTCAGTGAATTTCATGAACTTATTCAATTGCGTGAGTTGCTTGAATTTCGTGAATTTCTTGAATTCCGCGAAATCCATAAATGCTATAATTTCCATGAATTCCGCGTATTCCATGAATATCATCAATCCAATTAATTTCGTGAATTCCATCAATTCCGTGTAGTTCAAGAATTCGCTGCATTTCTGAAATTGCATAAATTCCTAGAGTTACGCGAAATCTTTGGATTCCGTAAATTCCTTCAATTCTGTGAATTCCTTTAGTTCCGTTAATTCCTTGATTTTCGTGAATTCTTTGGATTCCGTGAATTCCTTGATTTCATCAATTCCCCGCGTTCCTACATTCCGGGCGTTATATGAATTCCATACATTCTGCTAGCATTTGGCAACAACAACATTCTGCATTAAAAACCTTAAACTTACGTTTCGGCTAAACACTTCCAATACATCTAGTGGAAGTTTCCAAATGAAATTTTTAAGTGTGTATAATGCAAATGAGCAATCCTGAAACTGTAAACTTTCTTTGGATTTTTTTACATCGAAAAACGCTATTCACCGATAATAAAAATTTAAAAATAAACTATTAGTACACTGTTTGACCGAAAAACATTATGCTACTTTGGTGAATAACGCAGTCTCTTTTTACGACTAAGGCGAAGCGGAGGAAATCCTTCAGCAATAATTAACTATCGTTCTAAATTTGGTTTTCATCTGGTTAATTTCATAAGTGTTTAGTTCAATAAAAAATATTACACTGAAAGAAATTTTTAGTTAAAGCTACGTTGACGCTTTTGGTTACAAAATTTCGAGTTATTTTAATGCTAAATTATGGCTTATATGCCTAGGAAATTTGAGTCAATTAACTCTGGTTGATTTTTTCTAGTTAATACTTCCTGAGCAGAAATTCCAATATGGATCTTATAAAACAATTTCTGTTAAAACTGACCAGAAAATTGTCTACCAGAAACTTCTGATACTTCAAACCACAATTTATAGAAAGGGCATATTTGACACTTCATTATAATTGAATTAACCAGAATTCTGGTTGGTTGAACCAAAATTTTTTGTAGTGTAGTCATTCATTCCTTCTGAAAACTTATCTCAATGAAGTTAGCCTAATTCTTAACAGTAACGAAAAAAAAACTGTTCTTCGTAGAACCCATCGACTTCTTCCTAACAACGACACCAAATTTTTAATTTGCAGATGGAGCCAAAACTTTTGTTAATATATGGTATGTGACACGCGTATTCATGAAATTGAAGAAATAAACTGAATTTACGGAATTCATGTAACGCCCGAAATTCATGGTCTTCGTGCAATTCACTGAATCTAGGAAATTCACGAAATGCGCGGCATAAAGGAATTCACTATATTCAGAGAATTAAGGAATTGACGCAATTTACGGATTCCAAGAATTTACGGAATTCGCCGAATTCAATAAATGTACGGAATTTATGGAATTTAACGAAATCGCGGAATTCACGGAATTCAAGAAATTAATGGAATTCACAAAATTCAGGCAATTAGTTAAATTCACAGATATCTGGAAATTTAGAAATTCAAGGAATATAAAAATGCAAAGAATTGACAAAAGAATTGATGAAAGATCCTGGAATTTCATGACTTTTTAAATTTCGTGAATTCCGTGAATTTGGTTGATTCAAATTTCGTGAGCTCTTTTTATTCCATAAATTACGCGAATTTCTTTAATTTCATGCATTCAGCGAATTCTGCAGTTGTCATTAATTCCTTAAATTTCATCAAATCCATGAATTTCGTGAACTCCTTTAATTAGATTAGTTCTGTAAATTACCTTAATATAATAAATTCCAAAAAATTTGTGATTTTCATGAATTCCTAGAATTTCGTGAATTCCGTGAATTTTAGTATTACATTACACTTACGCTTAAAATTCAGAATGACCGCAAAGACAAGAAGTTTTATGTTTGTGAAATTCTTCATATTTTCTCAGTGGAGTACGTAATGGAAAACAAAGATTAAATTTTTCGAAAAGCTTGAAATAAAACTGACACAAAAATGGCTGCTATACTATATATACTAACTTTTACGACATTGACGCAATGAGTGCTTTATTTACTCTTCAGTATAACAAAATTGAAGATAGAATAATGTTTATGACACTTCAAAAATTTTAGAACTTTCTGGATTAATGACGCATACGAATTATTAATATCAAGGCATCCTAACGATAAGATGCCAACGCACGCAATCGACTAGGTAATAATTAACCAAAAAAAAAAAAAACAATAAACCTAACCAAGAAGTTAGCGCTAGAAAGTTTAAGCTCGCTCGCTCTATCAAATCATAGAAGTGCGCTTGGATTATAAAAATATGCCATAATTGTGTTTAAAACATTTTCTTTGCTCAAGCAATCTGAATTGCTATAGATTGCTAAGGGGTCATCAAAAAAACTGCGCTGACAATTTTAAGACATTTTTTTTTACATCGTCCGCGTTCTTTAGCATTCATAGAGCGTTGTTTTATAGAGAGTAAAATTTTCGCGCATATGAAGTCCTAAAAAAATAGTTGAGTTTTCCTGCCAAAGGACAAGTTTTTTAACACAATAGTTGGATTTTTGACCAAAAACGTTAGTTTTCACAAAGAAATAGAATACACTAAACTTTCGGTTTCAGTACAGTGTCGGGGGTTGCCTTCAAATAGTCTTGGGCTGATTTCGGGGGGAAAGAAACGTAAACAGTAAGGGTGGTCTGACTAATTTCCCATTGGAATCTATATACAATGAAACCCCGTTTCGCCCCTCCATATGCTTATATTATTGGTTGACATACGAGGGTGGATTGATAAGTTTCCGGCCTGACCAAGAAAAACAACGTTTTTAAGAATTTTTTTTTTTTATTTCTCAACATAATCTCCTCCAAGGCTG
>NC_046659.1:144683281-144694980 GCF_010883055.1 Belonocnema kinseyi | reverse complement strand
AGCTATCTAAGGATGGTACTATAGAACGCCACCTCAAGGTAGGCCTAGTGGCGCCATCTCTTGGTCAGGCCGGAAACTTATCAATCCACCCTCGTATATATGGGAAGCTTGAATAGGCGGAGGTGTGAAAACCGTGCCGAAAGCTGAATAGGATCTGGGCGAGGTGTCTAGAACGGTGACTCTGGGATACCGGCGACCTGTCAGAGTACGCAGCCTTATCCTTGCATGCGGGGCTCTACAAGGATGGACGAACTCCTTTCCCTATCTTCTCGTGGGAACAACAATGACAACACCAAACATAGTTTTAATAAGTGCGGTTCAAAACAACAGAACGCGCAGGGCTCCCGACAATGGGTCGGCCAACAATGCCGACCAATCTAGAGCTGGGGGAGCCAATGAAAATGGATTCAATGCGATCGATCGGCGGGATCTCGCGACCTTTGGGTGGACGGAGCGACTGAATCACCACTTGATAGAGTGCTACGATGCGAGTGTGGCCCGTCAACAGGGTTACATGGCACGGCTGCATGCTCTGTGGTGCGAGGAACACCCGGAGCTATCGCACTTTTCGCAGCAACGTCTGCGAAACCATGCTGAACTACTCCGTAAAAGAGGCTATGTAAGCGAAACGCCTATTTACCACAGCTAGAACAAGCCGGCTACAGAGAAAGCGAGGCGACACTAAGGCCGCGGGCAGGCATTCAATAGATGAAGAGCGATGCTTTACGACTCGGAGAAACGTCAACACCAAGGTTTCTCTTAAGACTAAACATCAGGCTGAAATGGATGACGAGCTTCGTGGAAATTTTTCCTGTGAATGCGACCTCTGGGCTATCAATTATTGTGTGTATAATACAGCGAGAGCTTTGGCCGATGCGAACCGTAAGACAAAACCAACGGCTGATCATAAGACCAAAAGACGAATGCATCAACTTGCCATATAGGCTAGGCAAGACAGTATGCGTCCCGCATTCAGTGTGTGATTGAATAAATTCGTGGAATTCAAGAAATTCTCGGAATTCATTAAATTCGTACAATTGAAAAAGTATATGGTATTCATGGAATTGGTGAAATTAAAAGAAATCTTTGAATTTCGTAAATTCTATGAATTCCAGGAATATTTGGGATTTCGCGAATTCCTTCAATTTCGTAAATTCGTCTTATTTCATATCTTCTTTGAACAACGTGAATACGCTTACTATTCCCTGGATAGCGTGAATTTTATGTATCATGCGAATTCCATGAATTCTTTGAATTTTTTTAATTTGTGATTTCCGTAGATTCTTTCAATTCCAAAAATTCCTTGAATTTGATGAATTTTGCAAAATCCATGAATTTATTGAATTTCATGAATTCCTCAAATTATGCAAATTCAGCAAATTCCATAAATTACTCAAATTTTTTGAATTATGCAAATTCCATGAATCCCTTGAATTTTATGAATTTCTTAAATTACGTGAATTTCATGAATTCCTTAAATTTCATGAATTCCTTGAATTACGTGAATGAGATTAATTTCTTGAATTCTTTGAATTTCATGAAATCGTTGTATTCTGTGTATCCCATAAATAAAGTGAATTCCATTAATCCCGCGAATTCCATAAATTCTTTGAACTTGTTTAAATCCGTGAATTTCGTAAATTCTTAAATTCTTGCGATTCCATGAATTCCTTTAATTCCGTGAAATAATTGTATATTTAGATACCCCCTGAGTTGTGTTGACCGTCTCTCGATGCTTGATTCAACATAATGTTCAACATAATGTGTAAATGTGTAATGTCATTGTGTGTAAAGCTCTACTACCTTCGAACAAAATATTGCAATATCGATAAAGAATAATTTTATTTATTTATGGTATTGGAAGTACATGATGTGGAGATTCAGATATATTTACATTCACAGAACATCCTTGGCAAATAAATAATAGCCACTAATCGGACATTATTAGAATATCTTAAGATATCTTTAGAATATATCATAGATATAGTAATTTTCGCACTGTAGGATATCGCTCTTAATATGTCTAAGGTAGCATGTCAACAACGTGGGACGTTTCAGAATTGAAATGATCTTCGCCTTTGTTTGATATGCGTCACAAGGGTAACCTAAACCCCATTTAATTTCCTACTGGCATTGCTACGTATATGTGATTCGTGGCTGGATAATTGCCTGGAGAATTTGCGTTTAGATATTGATGGTTATATCTACTTGCATGATTCACTTCAAACTGGTTAGCTGAAGAAAATTCGTGATTTCCTTTATTTATGTAAGCGAAACTTGGAGTATGATTAGCAGGACGATGTGGGAAAAGCATATGTGGATCGTCGTTGATAATTGAATAATAGGAACGATCTCCAATATACAAATCAAAGGAATAATCCAGGTTGTATATGGCCATTGAGCAAATAGTAGGGTATATCCACGAGGTTGATTTTCCAGACACTTGCATCATAAATACAATCATCCTGCATTTTCAAAATGATGCTGTTTAGTAGTATCAGTAGATACTAATCAGTAGATGCATTAGTAGTATCAAAATTCTTTGACATGAGTTAGAAATAAGCAAAGAATGTTTTCTTAATGATAGCAGCAATAAATTTAATCTTAGCTAATATAAATAATAGCCTGGTCTGCTGACATTTTTTTAACAAATTGTGAGCATATGATAATGTACTACATTGTTAAATAACATAGTTGGTTCAAACAGTTACGAAATAGAAGATGAAATCCGTGAGCAAAAATGTATTATTGTTGATCAAGCTTTATCTCTAGCAAAGCTCAAAGTTCTACTTAACTTTATAATCATTTCGATGGGTTTTACGAAGAATAGGCTATCTTTACGTTCTCGTTAAAAATTAGGCTAACTTCATTCAGCTAAGTTTTCAGGGGGAATAAATAAAGTATTATTTTTCGAAATATTTCTAATGAGTTCAAAACTCCAGCATATTGTATTACAGTTTATAATGTAATATAGGCTCCCATACCTTTCAAAACCAAGAATTTCAAAAGATTTTTATTTATTTTAACACTTTAACGTGTTTACTAAATTTCATACAAAATGAAGTTAGCCCAATTTAAACTGTAACGAAAAGATAGCCTATTCTTGGTAGAACCCGTCGATTTAATTTCAGCTAAAATAATCTACAGAAATACTATAATTCATAATAAGTATTTTCATAAATAAGTTAGAAACTTTTGAAAAACAATAATATAAATTGCTGCAGGTTTTAAGTTTTAATTATAAGATGTTCATTTCCAATTATTTTAACATTCTTTTTGTCAATGTTTGAATAAAGGAATTGCATTCATAAATCGGTTTCCATTTGGTAGATTCGATCATATTTCGTTGAAGATAAACGATTATTAGACGAAATGCCTTATCTTTCACTATTTACTTTGAAAAACATATTTTTTGTTTTATGAATTCATTAGTCATATTCTGTTGACTGGTTTGATTACAATAATAAAATAACTTAAAAAATATTCATTTTTGCAAACTGGAGCCTCTTGAACGATAAAGTTTTAGAAACAAAAATACAATAATGCTAAGATTGGAGACTTCTAACTATAAGCTCTCAAGTAAACATGTTTTGAAAAAGGGTATGCCTTATTTATTATAGATATTTTTTTTTAATATTGAATTAAACTTAAGTTTAAAATACAGGATGCCCGTAAAGACAAGAAGTTGTATTTCAGTAAAAATATTCATATCTTCTCATTGGATAAAATAATGGAGAGCAGAAGTCTAATTTTTCAACACTTTTACCAGAAAACTGACACGAAAATGGCTGCAATGCATACTAACTGTTGCGGCTCCAATTTTATAAATGCTTTATTTATTCTTTAGGATAAATGGAGCTGAACCAAGAATAATGCTTACGTCACTTTACTAAATTTTAGTATTTACTGAATTCACTACTCATATATTCGTGAGTAATATATCTCGTAAGACGAAAATTTGTATGATTAGGCATCATTAAGATATTTATGTTTATAAAAACGTTTCCAATTTTATGATATACAGAAACAGCCGGTCCGCTGTTTCGTGTTTATAACTCGTGCACAAATCGCCATATTTATTCCCTTTTGCCGATTAGGACCGGATGGCCCGGAGTCCTACCAGAATTGGTTAGCAAGGTCTTCTACTGCAACGCCACCTAGCAGATGTTTAAGGATATTGCAAATGGCGATCTAGTTGCTTTGAACATTCATTAATGGGCAATTCTTAAAGTTATTGCTTTTATACTCGATTTAACGTATAAGTTAGTTTGTTTCTACGATATTTGTTCTGTTAAGCCTAACACGAAATTTATAAGTACTCTTAATTGATGAGAAAGAATAGTGTAGTTAAGATGAATGAGCAGAGGCCTGAAAATGTCTTAAGACCTTCCTCAATCTGGGTTTTTCCTGTTGCAAATTTGTAAAGTTCGTTGGGTGGCCGTCCGTAGGTGAATGTCTTAATCGGTCGATTATTATTAGTGCAGCGTGGTAAAGTTTCAAGCCCCCTGTTGTTCGTAAAGCATTACGGAGTCACTAACAATGTTTTTTGTTAGTTTTTCACCGCCTATCTTGGCTTTCACGGTAATCTGTACTCGGTGCACTGCACTGTTTGTGACGTTACGACTGTGCCTTGGAGTGAGACTGTTGCCTATAGCCACATTTTTTTCGACTTATATTTTTGCTTTTTGCACTCTTTCTCAATTTCTTACAAATTTTTGAAGGCTTACCATAGTTTTAAGGCTTTCTGACGATCGTGTGTTCCCTGTGGCAGTTGTGTGCGTAATTTGGCTTTAAAATTGTTTCGTACCTTTTTTATGATGCCACGCTAAATTCAAGTAACGGCAGCGTGTGTCATAAGTATAATCTCGCCTAAATTTGTTATGGTTGTTCAGTGCTTACGATTTCCGCAGAACTCTATTCTGCTTTTCCTTTTTCTTCCCCTTTTCTCCACTTAAATACTAACCAGCCTGAGTTGCTCAACCCTTCCTTAGCTGTCAGTTTTTCCTTTGATGACTTCCACCATTCGACTGCGAAATGATTTCTCCTCATATGCCTTCTTTTTCTTCAGTTAATCAACCGTACTTTAAAAGAAATTATTTTCAGGTTGCTTTTATACATTTTCACTTTTTACGTAGTCTTGGGACTTTGTGAATTTAATCCTTTTTTTTTGTTCAAACCCTGAATTATGCTTTAGACTTGCTAAATTACTTGCGCACCCTGCTTTTTTATTCATTATTTTATCTGGCTATTTTACCTACATTTTAGTTATGCTAATTAATACTGATATTTATCTTTGTATGTATCTTTAGCTTTACTTTAGATCAAGCTGTTTGAGGGCGAGCCCCGTAAACTTTTAATTAAGTAATCGGATATATTTCCCCTCAATAAAAATTTTTTCACGTGAGTCTCTAAGCTAAGCGCCATGTCCTTTTTTGAAAGATCTGCGGATCTGGGAGAGAATTTGATTCGGGGTGATCCCCAAATCACCCCTATAGATAGAGGTTTTTGGAAGGACCCCTTTCCCGGAGACCGTGCAATTGCGAGGATGGGGGGTTTCCTATGGCTAACTCACTTATCACCTGTGGTGCCAATGGCTATTAACTGATCTCCCCTAAGCGTAAGCGTTCGCTTCCCAAAAAAGCGAATAATAAAACAAGAAATCGTCGCTCTCCTAACCGGCTAGAGGAGACCGTGGCTCTAAAGGAATTTAAGATGAGCAAGAATAAAGGTTCTCCTTCTTCTTCCATTTCTCCCTCAAATAAATTTCCTTTCTCTCTTCCTCGCTTACAGCTAAGCAAATAGATTAGACCACTCCTCAGAGACATTTACTTTTTTCTCTTTTGTCCTCCAGAGGAACGATACCAAGTATTCTGGGCCAGCTGTTCCTGTTTGGCAAGACAATATCCCTCCGGAGGTTCTTCTCGGTGATAGGGACCCGGACTCCACCAATATGCTCTCTTCTAAGTTCTTTTCCCTCCCTACATTGTAGTCATGGAAAATTGGAACCCTGAAAGTAGTATGAGCAGGTATGATGCTCCGGCTCTTGCTAATTCTATTGACGCAGTTATAGGTGGGGGCAGGAGATTTTTTAGAAATGGTACAAATCAGGTCAAGATTTTTTGTGACTACTGGAGGGACCCATCCATTAAGGAAGCTGTTTCTGCAGTTACGCGCAGAGCTAACCATGATGGTTCCCCTTCTGACATGGTTGAATTGTACCGGACCGGTCTGTGAGTTTTTTTGGAGAATTTCACCAAACAAATCAGTGCTCTAACAAGCTGATTAACACCCGATGCGCTAACTGTGGGGGCTCACACCTGACTTCGTCAAGGACATGTCCGGTCTACCAGTATTAATTTGAGATCATGAGATTCAGGTACTGGAACGACTGTGGCTTTAATCGTGCTGAGAAGACTTTTTAGTCTCGAAGTATTGTTAAACCTCAACTCTGGATGAGCTCTATCCCCCCAGAAGTTTCCGGTACTGATGTGCCTGTTATAAGCCCGGAGATCTCTTGCTCCCCGACTGCTCATCTCATCCGGGCTGAGCCTGTTTTTACCTTAGATCTGGAAGCCCCCGCCTGTGCCACGGCGGTGATGGAATTAGTTGATTGCTCTGAAGTTCATAATTTTTCTGGTGTAGAGGAGATTGTGGAGAACTTGATAGATGTGTCTCAAGCCAGAACGAGCTCAATCAAATCACTCCTGTATAATCCCCGCTACGGTGGTCAAAGAAATTCACCTCCTGATAACATTGAAGCAACCATTGGAACGCCTTTCTCTTTCGTCCCCCTGACCCTCGGTCTAATTTATCTCTCATACAGAGATCTAAGACCTACTCGCTTGAGAATTGTAAGTTTTTGGCTCGCTTCTAGTTTTTCATAACTTGGCTGTTGATAACCAATTATTATTATTCTTCTTCTTCAATTTTTGTTGTTGGTTTTTATTTACTTTCACTTATTCTTAGTTATCTAGTTTGAAGTTGAGTGCTTTACTTAATGTTTATTTTCCTGAACAAAGACTTGTCGGCCTTCCAGTATGGGTTCAGGGGAGGTAGATCTGCTCTGGCCTGTATTTCGACGGTTACTACTGAGATTATGGGGATTTGGGAGAGGGCGAACTCAACCTGGCTCTTGGAAATCGATATCAAGGGTGCATTTATTTCGGTCCTTCCTGGGGTCTTAATTCAGAACCAAAAGGACTTAGGGGTTGCAGAAAAAATGGTTAATTTTATATAATTTTTATCACTAGGAGGAGGCTATCCTTCTCTGAAAAGGACACTCCTCGGGAGTGTAGTGTTAGGGTTCCACAGGGTCGAGTCCTATCATCCATCCTGTTTAACCTTGATTTGCGTAAGCTTGGTGATCATTTGCCTTTTGGAGTGAGGGCTAGTCAGTATGTGGATGACTTGCTTTGAATTGTGTGATGTAAGGATATTACTTTGAGTCTGTTTCTTCTTAAAGAAGCTATTTAACGTTTAATCCCATCACTTGGTGTGTTAGGCCTTTTAATTTCCTTCCCAAAGTCTCAGATGTGTGTTTTTACTAGGTCTCGAATGGTTTTAGAGGAAATTTTCCTAGAGGTAGGCGGCCACCTGATTGTCTGTCGGTCAACAATAATGTACTTGGATGTTGTGTTGCTCATGCGCCTATCCTGGGTACCTCGCATTAAGTACATACCTGGGAACGCTCTTAGATCTATTAGAGTTCTACGTTTTATTGCTAGAGTCTCTTGGGGCGCAGATCCTGCGATCTTGGGAATTGCTTATAGGAATTTAGTTCGGTCTTGTCTAAACTAGGGTGCCCCACTTTTTTCCTGTGAAAGTGTGTTGGCTCTGAATATTCACAAACGGGTTGAATACCAGGCACTTAGGGTTTTATTAGGCTGAATGAGTTCTGCTCCTATCTCCGTACTTTTTGCTGAAGCGAATAAACCACCTCTTGTTTTAAGAAGGTCATACCATTCCAATTGTTTTCTTTTGGGGAATTTCATACGTAGGAACAATCCACTAATTCAAAAAACTTCAATTAATTTCTGAAAAATTTAACAAGGATGAGGGGAGACTCAGGAGGGTTAGGATATATAGGAAATGCAGACTTACGGCTGACAGGCCTGCCCTTGATTCTCCCTTTAACTCGATTCCACGGGTTTTAATGAGTTGCGACAGATCTCTCAGAACCGCATACTTTAATTATAGCTGGGCGGAGATACTTCAAACGGTCGAGATTGACTGCCGATCCCCTGGAGGCGTTCAAAAGGTTGGTCTCTGTGCTTTTTCCGGAATCCTTTAGGATATTTATTGACGAAATGGTAGATTTAGGTTCTGATAGGGTTCGCTGTCTTCTGTGTTCCTGAGATGGACCACAGTTTTAAGCTTCTCTGCAGGAGGGCTCCTCTACCAGGTCTGCAGAGCTTTATGCGATTTTTTCCGCACTGTAGAATATTCTGCACATGAATATCTCTCCTTGTGTCATTTTTTTGGACTCCTTGTCGGCATTCAATTACATTGGAAGCCGCTTCTTGGACCCCCAGGGTCCAGAGTTGGCCCGTAAGATTGGACACCTACTCTCCCGGGCGTTCTCTCGCGAACTGAGAGTTGGATTGTGCTAGATTCCGGCGCATGTTGACATTGTTGGTAACGAGCACACTAATGGATTGGCCAAGGCTGCGTCTTCGTGGAATTTCAGAACTAGGCCCCGCTTGCATATTGGTGATGTGTTGGGGCTTATGAAGGGTGACATTGAATTTTAAAAGAATTGGCTTTGGCCTTATTGTGAGAACTTTAAAAAACGCAGGGAGTACTTTAAGCGGCTAGGGTACAAATCTAGAAGGTATGGTTCTTAGGCTTCCATTTTCCGAGACGCTTTATCAACTTAGTGACTAGGCTGAGATCCTCCCATTTATATACGGGCTCCCATTTCAGTAGGATGGGTTGGAATCTCTTTGTCGACTGCGATTGCGGAGCTAAGCTAAAACACCTGTCCCACCTTCTCTTCAAGCCCTGAACCGGGTGGAACAGTAATAAGTGAGTTTGGTTGGTTCTTTTGTAAGGATAATGTCGTTCTATAATTTTTATTTTTTCTCTGAATATGTACACATTAGGTCATGAAAGATTCTTTCGCTTGATACTTTTCTTTCCTTCCAATAAATTCTTCCTCTTTCTGGTGTACATGCTTTCACCTCCCTGGTCTTAATACCGTCTTACCCCTTGTGCACATTTCTAATTATTCCTGTTTCATTTCTTTTCCACCCTGGTGTAGTATATTACGATACGCCTACTTAGTGAGTTTGTCAGTGTGGACGAGTAGTTAAAGGACTTGTGGGTTCCAATATAACATACGATCAAAAAGTTAAAGGCTTTTATTAATAATTTTTGATATTTAAATAAGGTTTCAAGTCATCAATGATTACATGTATTATACATGTATTACATATATTACATGTATTATCGAGTGTGAAGCACGAGAACCAACAGTCGCGCCCTAGACGCGCACAAACTAGTGAGGGAAACAAGCCGCGCTGAACTGTCAAAACATTAAATTAGATTCAAATTAAAAAAACTAACTCTTAAGGAAACATGTATATTACATTAATAAAAATTTAGACAAATCTATTTATTATTTTTTGACATTTGAAGACACCGTGAGTAGTGTTGTGCATCTGTCAATAATTGATATAACACAATGTAATTCAAGAAATTTACAGATTCGCGGAATTATATCAATTCATGGAATTCACGTAATTCAATGAATTTATGAAATTTAATGAATTCCTAGAATTTCGTAAATTCTATAAATTCCTGGAATTTCTTTGAAGCCTCAAAGATTTCGGTTTTTAAATTTATTGAATTGTTCATGTATTTGTTAACATAAATTGATTCAATAATACGTCTCTTAAAAATATTTTTTTCTCTATCCAAAATTGTTTCGCCAATGTAGGGGTTACTACAATCAGTGCATTTAATTAAATGCTGGACTTTCATGTGCACGCGCACGCGCGCGCTGCCTGTTGTGTTAATTTGCATTATTAACCCAGTTGTCGTTTTCTCATTTTTTTTTTCATTTCTGAACATTTCAATTATTAATAATGTTTTGGACTAATTAAAAAAAACATATGTACCTATAATCTAGAAAATGAACTCAGACATTCATTTCACAACATCAAAAGCATTTTAAAAAATCTTTTAAAAAAACATTTTAAAAAATTTTTAAAAATAATAAAGGTAGGTTAATAGTAAATAAACTTTTGTAATAAAAAATAAAAATATATTTTCACATAATTTTGAAATCAGAATCAGGATGCTCATTTCACATCGCAAAAGTTTACAAAAATAATGTAATTGAAAAGGTATCATTTTAAACATTTACAAACGTTTATTATACAAATCATAGCAATTATTTAATTGCATAAACTTAAAGGAAATAATCAATTTATGTCACCTAATTAAAACAAATTATAATTTAATCCTTATGTAATTTAATATTGTGAAAAACATCAGCTAATAATTAATTAATATGTTCATAACCTGAAAAGCATTATAATATAATTTTCAAATAGATATTGACATTATTGTTGTTCTACATTTTTTTTAATTTTTACTTTTATTTCTAAAAGGTTGATTGTTTAATAACCGCTTATACTAATCACAGAAAAAATTCAAACACATTTGCATATAAATTCAAACATTGAATGCAGATATCTATTTTATAATATCAGAATCGTTTTGAAAAGTATGTAATTGAAATTGGGTTGTTTCAATATGATTAAACTTTAATTATGCATATTATACCCAATATACAATTATCTGAATACAATATAAATAAATGTGATATTATGTGAAATGATTTTTATTTCATTTTTTTTTACATTTGAACTTTCATTTTAAAAAATTGATTTATTAATAACATTTTAAACTAATTCTAGAAATTATTTTTGTAGAATTTTAATAGTTTTTATAGAATCAATTCATAAGTCGTAGATCGTTTTTAACATAAAAATCTATAAAAAATAATTTTGATTGAAACATTGTAATAACTTTTTAATTATATTTTGTTTGAATTTAAAAATGTATTTCTATGTATCTAATTTATTAATAACCTCTAATACCAACTTTAACAAAATTAATATGTATTTACTTATAATTTTAAAAATTGAATTTAAGTACTGATTTCACTTGATAAGCATCAGAAAAATTATATAATTGTAATAAAGGTATTCTAAATAAAGATAAACTTTTTTAAAAGGTGATAGCTTATATTCAATTAAATAATTCTAATTTAAGTAATCCATTTATAATACTTAATTAAAAATTATTTTCAATAAAAGATTCAAATAATTCTCACTTTAAATATGTTTGAAATTTGAGCAAGAATTTGTGTTAATTTAATTAATTATAAGCTTTTAACTACTTCTAGAAAATGTAAATTTAAGCGGAATCGCTTAATAATTAATTAATGAGTTCAAAGCATAAAAATCATTTGATAATTATTTTTGTGTAATAGAGATTTAATATTTAATTAATCATTAGAGAGAAAGTTTGTAATGAAGATATTTAAAACGAAAATAAATTTTTATTATAAAAATAAGAGTTAGTTAATTGTTTCATAATCTAGAAAGCAGTCGAAAATTATTTTCATTGAAACATCAAAATAATTTTTACCGTAGATTTTGCTAAAAATTCGAAGTAGCAGTAATCTCTAA
>NC_046659.1:144675165-144683181 GCF_010883055.1 Belonocnema kinseyi | reverse complement strand
ATAACATAACATTACCTCGAAGGAAATATTAAATTTATGTTCGTAGTTAAGCAATATTTAACTGTAATCTTTATGTAATTTCACATTAGTAATAAAATAATCAGCTAATAATAATTAATCAGTTAATAACATAGAAAGCGTTAAATTAATGATTTTAATTAGATCATTAAAATCATTTTTTATTTACGTATAATTTTTTTTAATGTGCACTTTCCTTTCTGTTACTTGGATTTAGTAATCAACTAATAATTAATCAGTTTACAAGAGTTAATCACGTTCAAAAATACACACTTGTACTTCACACTATGACACTGCAGTGGCGCTGCATGGTAAAGTTTATAAACAATAATAAATTATATAGTCTTAAATACAAATCATATTATTGGATAATAGACTAGATTAATGAAAGTAGAAAGAACTTAGCCAATTCCTACTATACTACGTTGTTACAACCAAAGAGGCTATTCCTGCTATACTACGTTGCTACCAGATGGAGGTTACCTCTTTAGATATAAAGGAAATAACATTCGACAAATTTTCTATATGATCAAAATGACTTGGGTGACTTTTAGATCTTTTTCATTACTTATTGAACATAATTGGCTGATGCGAGGTCTGTTAAAAAAATACTCGGACTGTTTGAATTTCGCGGCTCGAGTTGGTTTCAGGAGAATTCGCTTGGTGTCGCTAAGTTCGTACAGATCAGCTGTTTAAAACGCGGTATTCCAGTCGCAGATATCTTCATTTTTTGATAAGCTACAAAGTTTTAAGTAAAGAGTGTTTTTTTGTTTGTCGGATTGTAAAATGGACAGCCTGAAAGAGCAACGAATTGCTGTGAAATTTTGTGTGAAACTCGGAAAATCTGCAACTGAAACATTTGCCATACTCAGCAGGGCCTACGGTGATGTTGCCATGAAGCGTATTGCATGTTTCAAGTGGCATGAACTTTGCAAGGGTGGCCGACAGTCGATTGACGATGGTGAGCGTCCTGGGCGTCCTTCAGTGTCAACTGACGACCCACACGTTTACAAAATCAACACCCTGGTGCGCGAAAATCGACGCAAATAGGACGCAAATACGACGAAGGAGCTGAAAGCCATCACAGAAGAAGCGTACCAGGACTGTTTCAGTAAGTGGAAACACCGTTTGGATAAGTGTGTGCGTTGGGGGGGAGAGTATTTTGAAGGAGACCCAGACGTGTAACTTCCAAATAAAGTACATTTTTTTATGACCTCAATCCGCGTATTTTTTTAACAGACCTCGTATATTAAATGAATAATTCCATGATATGTGAACAGCGATTCCCGTCGAAATAATATTGCAATTATCATAAACAATGGTTTATTTATTTATGGTATTAAGAATAATTTCTGTTTACATTAATATATATTCACATACACAGTACATCCTTGGCACATTAATTAGATACACTAATCAGATAATCTGAGAATATCTTGAGATATCCTTGGAATGTATAATGGATATCAAAGTTTTTGGAGTGTAGGATATCGCTCTCAATATTTCTAAGGGCCGCGTGATCCACATTTTTATAAAGTGTAAGATAGTTATCCAGTAGAATAAATTTACTAGACGTTTTCTCTGCCAGATACGCATTTCGGGTTGATCTAACGTATTTTATGTGTGGGATAGTTATCCCTCATTTATGTAGAGAGTTATAGGGAATAATAGTATTTTTTGCGTTTTAATGCCACTCTTGTGATATTAAAGCTCAAGAGAAAGAAAAACGTGAAGTGCTTCACTATGAGGAAAACTTAAATGAGGTTCGAAGTTCGTATTGTAATTCTGTAAATTCATTTTAAAAAATAAATAAAATTTGACAACCGTAAAACAATAGTTATTATTTTAAGTCATTCCACTGTTTTCCAAATGTATGAAGTTATGAAAAATTTTCTCAGAAAACAACAGCTACTCAGCAGGCAAAAAATTAAGGATGTGCTAGAGAAGTCTTTGGGACATTCCTAAACGTCTTTTATAACAGGTCTTTTGGTCATCCTAAAAATGCTCTTAAAATGTCTAATGTCATTACGAAGGATGCCCCGAGAACACCCATGTATTTAAGACGCATTTGGGTCATCTTTAAGAGATTTCGAATTTTTTATTTCACTGGAGGCAAATATAAACATAACCTACAAATCAGACCTCATTATTTACTCTTTGTGATTATATTTGTATTATGTTTGCATTAAAATAAAAAAGTCAAAAGTGATATAACATAGCTCTTCTGTATCTCTTACTACCTGAAACAATTTTTCATAACCATGAATTGTATACAGTTTCCTATTTATAACTAGGTTAGCCATGTCGGTTATTCCTTCAGTATCGTCGTCGAAAGAATCACCCAATCAAAGCCACCCAATTCACCAAAATCCACATTGTAAATATTTTTGAGTTCCATGTTACGAACCGTTATTCTAACCTCAATTTTTCTATATTTCGCGCTTAACTGCACGATAAGTTAGTTCTTAGTTAGCTTCACCGGCCTATGAGAAACTTCATGATAACTCGAATTTTATGTCAGATAGCGCTATCCAACAGTGGATGAACATGTAAGTATCCTATCTGTCAGATAAATTTATCTGTAGCTTTTTTTTTGAGGTGGATCACCAGGCCCTAAGGTGTCTAAGGTGTCTCAGGTGTCAATGTGTCTAAGGTATCAAGAACATGGGACGTTCCAGAATGGAAATGATCTTCCCCTGGATTCGATAGGCGTCGTAAAGGTGAGCTGTACGCCCTGTGATATCCTTCTGGCATTGCCGCGTTTGGATATTGATGGTGATATCTACTTGCAGGGTAAGGTTTAAACTGGATGGCTGAATAAAATTCGCGATTCTCTATATTTATATGAGCAACACTTGGAGTATGATTAGCAGGACGATGTGGAAAAAGCATGTTCAGATCCTTGTTCAAAATCGAATAATAGGAATGCTCTCCAATATACTATACATGTCAAAGGAATGGACGACAGGTGTTATATGGCCATTGTACAAATAGTAGGGTATCCTCCGTCTCCATCTTACTAAATGAGCACTCGTTGTAATTAGAACATTTGCCAAGCAAATGACGCCTTGACGCATGCATAGTAGCACTTCCAAACACACGACCCTGTTGATAAAATCATTGATGTAAAACAAGAGATCATATCCATACCTTTCTTGGAGACTATTACTCAAAATTTTAAAAGGTTATGGAATAAATTCAAAATAAAAAGTGTATTTAGAGTCGATTTCAAGCTAAATAAATTTATTAAATTAGGCAAAGATAAACTAGACACTTTAGATAAATGTCACGTAGTTTATAGAATCACGTATGATTGTGGAAGGACCTATGTAGGAGAAAAAAAACGTATGACTAATACTTACGCCTATAATTGTTTTGGAAGTGCTAATACGCCTGCGTAATGGCTTCATTCACTTGGCAAATTTTCTAATTACAACGAGTACTCACTTAGTAAAATGGAGGCGGAGGGTACACGCCCTGTCATCCTTTTAGTTTTATTATTTAACGACTCAAAAATGTTCGATTTCAATATATAAACTTCTACATAATGACTTAAGGTATTGTAAGTATTACTATCCCTATAATTACCATAATATTATAAATTCGTACACCATATCAGTTAATGATTCATGTTTTACGTTTATATTAGATATGTGATGAGGGAATTGGTCTGATTTCGAAACGTCATGTATAAAAGTACCGAATAAATAGTCTACAAGAAGTGATAAAACAAGGTTTTTCCTTACCAATACTAATTAGTTGTTTTCCAGACGGTAAATTTAGAAATTTTATATCCCGAAATTCTTTACATACACTGTACGTGTTGTAAATCGTGAAGTCACCGAATTCAAGGAATTCATGAAATTCCTAAAATTTCAAAAATTCATGAAATTCATGAAATTTTTGACATTTACGGAATTCATGGACATGCAGCAATTGGTGAAAATCATGAAATTTTACGGAATTCACGGAATATGCCTAATTTATGGAAATCACGGAATGTCAAGAAATCATCGGATTCATAGAATTTTTGGGACTCGCTAAATTCACGAAAATCATGCAATGAGGAATTTAAGGAATTCAAGGAATTTAATAAAATGACGGAATTCACGGAATTCGGTTAGTTCATGAAATTGACGGAATTTACGGAATTCGTGTAACTTAATTCAAGGAAATAAAGGAATTAATAGAATTGGTGGAAATGAAGGAATTCACGAAATTTCGGATTTCATGTTATCCATGGCATTTAAGAAATTCGCAGAATATATGGAATTTACAAAATGCAAAGAATTTACAGAGTTATGGTATTTGTTAAATTCATGGAAATGGCGGAATTCATGATATTGAAGAAATCCAAAAAATTTTTGGGATTCAAGGAAGTCACAGAATTGATGGAATTCAAGGAGTTCGTGAGATTTCAAAAATTCCATCGATTCTGTGAATTCATTAATTTTATTGAATTTCATTCATTTATTAAATTTTACAAATTCTGTCAATTTCATGAATTTAATGAATTGCACGATTTTCTTGAATTTTACAAATGAATTCAATTCCGTCAATTGCGTAAATTCCATGAAATCCGAGATATCCACGAGTTCCGTGCTTTCCGTGGATTCCGTGTATTCCGTGAATTTATTCCATTAATTCCGTGAATTTCTTGAATATTATACATTTCTAGAGTTAAGTGAATTCTTTAAATTTCGTAAATTCGTTGAATTCCATGAATTCCTTGATTACAGTGATTTTTTTTGGATTTCCTTAATTCCGTAAATTTGGTAAATTTCTTGATTTTATTGAATTCCATGAATTCATTGTATTCGTCGAATTTCGCGAATTCCATGAATTCATTGAATTCGTTGAATTTCGAGAATTCCATGAATTCTGTGAATTTCATGAGTTACACTAATTCTATTAAATTTGTGAATCCCGGGATTTATAGGAATTTCGTGAATTTCGTTACTTCCTTTCATTCCATATGCTCCTGTATGCTCTAAAATTATAAGAGTTCTTGAATGATTGACTAATTGCTACGCCAGTGAGATTTTAGAATAAGTTTCGTTTTCCAGTGCGAAAGCAGAGAGAGAAGCGAGAGGCACCCGTGCGATTAGAAACTTATAAATAAAATAATATAATATTATCTATTATGCAATTGAACAATTAATGTTAAATAGTGGTGATTACGTGCAAATGATTCACGTAGATGACTTCCGGAATAAATTGTGGTTGCTTAGTTTAATTTCGGTGTTTTCCATTATGTACAAAATTCAGAGATTCACATTCCAATCCATAGCCGGTAATTCACAAATAAATTAAACTTTTTATTCTCACTCACAGTGATAAACATGGTCTTTCGAGCTAGATGAATTAGATAATGAACTTAAAAATGTTAAATTCAAAACGGCGTCAGTTTCTACTTTGCGTAGTGGTGACAAGAAGTGTCTTATTGGAGATTGTAGTGATTGGAGATTCTCTAATAGATGAGAAGGCTTTGAACAAGACTGTGTGATCCCTTTGGAATTCACAAAAACCTCAAAAATTGGAATTCAACCAGGTTTCAATTCGTACCTCTTGGTACCAATGTCTACATCAAGCGCAGGTGCTCATCAAAACTAGTTACGGTAAGATCGTATCGGTATGTCTGAAACTTCTCTCTCTTGCAAAAAAACAAGTAATACAAACATGAGCGTTCTTATTTTTAAATCATAACAATCGCACTCGAGACTATGTGTTTAGTTTCTAAAACAGGATTGATTTTCTTTCATCCTTTTGGAAAATATTATTGAGACATTAAATTATTAAAATTATTGATTCCTACGAGTAAAAAATTTTTATATGAAAATTATCGGTCCTTAAGTGACAAGCTTAAAGTGACATTTTGGTTTATTAAGTAGCCATTATTTGAATTAACTCGTGTTGATTATTTTAATTGATTTACATCAAAATGGAGGCTCTTATCACAGAACAAATGTTTCTCTTTAAGAAAATAAGAGAGCACTTCCATCCCTCAACGAACTCAACAGTGCAACTTGAACTTCGAATCTCGATCTTAGTTAGCACTTCTCAAGTCGACAAACCAGAGGCACCGTACCATGTAAACAACAAATTTCTTTCAGCCGAGAAGGAATTTCTGAAATCTCTTGACTTTTTAAATGAAATTGTTCATGGATTAGTACTCGAAAATTCAGAATCTCTCATTTCAAATTAAACTTCTCCACGTGTGAATGCGAGTCAAAATGAAAATATTTCTCAAGTTGTTTTTTATGAGTATGGAATTAAATTACCAGATATTCAAGTGCCTCAGTTTTCCGATGATTATTCAGATTGGCCAAATTTCAGGGATTTATTTGAATCTGCGATTTGCAACAAACTAAGAGTACCTCCTGTACAGAAATTATATTATTTGAAAACTAAGCTTACAGGAGAAGCATTGCAATTAATTAAAAATGTTACTTCCACAGACGAAAACTATGAGGGTGTCTGGAATACAATAAAATCTTGGTACGATAATAAAAGAGCTTCAATTAATTCATATCTTCATTCGTTCCTCTCTCTGCCAAATCATGCGAACGATACTCTTGAAGATCTAAAAATGTTTCGAGATATGACAAATTAAGCGCTTATAGCACTTAAAAATTTAGGATATCCTACTGATAACTAGGATCACTTTTTAGTTGACACTCTTGTAAATAAGTTTTGTACAAATTTTGTAGCAGAGTGAGAGAAAACTCTTTCAAATAGTAAAACGTATCCAACTCATAATGATTTCAGTCAATTTCTTGATATTAGAGTTCGTATCTTAGAAGCTCTTAACATGTCAAAACCTGATTTGAAGAATGCGCGTAATGCGAATTTATTTGCGCCTAGATAATCTGCTCAAATGCATAATATCTCTACTTATAATGCTCCCAAATGTATCTGTTGTGATGAAAACCATTATTTACCTCAGTGTCAGGTTTTTAGAAAGCACGATGTACAAAGCGCGAGGAGATTGTTCGAGAACATAAACTTTGCTTGAGATGCTTAAGATATAGCTACAGAAATAGAGAAGGCAAAAGTAAAATCTCTTGTTTATAATGTAGAAAACATCGTCATATGTTCATGCATATTGATTAATATTCTCCGAATTCTTTAGACCAATATTTTAGTCAAGAAAATTCGAATCAAGATCAGTCGACATATTCGAATCACATTCCCTCTAGCAATATAGTTGATAAACGGGCTTAAGACCCCACCAATAATACAAGTTGTAATTTCATGTATATAAATTCTGAGATTCATTTCAGATGTTTAAAGAGTACCAAAATATTACTAGCTACCGCTAAAATTAGAATTCGTGCTTACAGTGGAAGGGAAATTGTTGTGCGAGCATTTTTAGATCAAGGCTCTGATGCCACGTTTATTTCTGAATCTTTCGTTAAATATCTGCGTTCTAATTATTTTCCTATGAATATCAGGATAACTGACTCTGCGAATGTTCTAATTGTGGTATTTAAATCTCGATTCAACTTATTTATCTCACCAACAAATGATAAAAATCAAGCCTACCCCATGTCAGCATTTTTTCTACCAAAACTAATTAATTATAACCCGCCAAAGACAGAAATTAAATCTGAATGGGATCACCTTCGTGATCTAGGTTACGCAGATCCTATTCCTTTAAGTAGCGAACAAATTGATTAGGATTACTGATCAAGACTCAAGTTTTGATTTGAAAAGGTTTTGGGAAGTTGAAGAAGTTTTACGCAACAATCAACGTTGACCGACGAAGAACAATGTTGCGAAGATTATTATAGGTGGTAAATACCATTAATAAACATTACACTCATTTACACAGATGTATGAACTAATATCAAACGTTCCTGTAACAACCGACCCTACACCGGCGAGGTCTTCTATCATACTACGAGGGTAGTTCAATAAGTCCTTAGAATGACCAACATATGGCGCGCGAATCGCTCCAAATCATCTGTTTTCAGTCAGCACCACTCCCGACTAGAT
>NC_046659.1:144655323-144675065 GCF_010883055.1 Belonocnema kinseyi | reverse complement strand
TATTTCCAAACTTGAAAAAATGGCTCGGTGGACAGAGATTTCCAGACAACGAAGACGTCATTGCCTCTGTAAGTGCTTATTTTGAGGAACTTTCGAAAACGCGCTGCCGTCTCAGCTCCCTCCATCACGGGATCCCACATTCATAATTAAGACAGGGAGTAATTTGAAAGTTACGGAATTTTAATTTTTAAACTAAATCTTATTCACTGATGGTAGCCCGATGTGTTCATGACTAGGACAACATCAGTAGTCATAATCATGACCACATCTAGCTAATCCGAACAGGGCCACGTCGGGAATCGGGATTAAATTTGAAAATTATTCCAGGGGAAGTAGTTTATTTATTTATGATATTAAAAATTCATAATCTGTGGATTAAGATATGTCTACATTTATAGGAAATTTTTGCACTGCAGGCTATTGCTGTCAATATTCCTAATGTAGCATATCAAGTACGTGGGCTGTTCCAGAATATAAATGATCTTCGCTTTGATTCCATAGACGTCGTAAAGATGACCTATACGCCTTATGATTTCCTTCTGGCATTGATACGTATATGTGATCCGCGGCTGGAAAATTACCCGGGGAAGTTGCGTTTGGAAGATGATGGTTATATTCATTCACATTATACGGTTTAAACTGGTCAGCTGAATAAAATTCGCGATTTTTTATATTAATTTGCGCATAACTTGGAATATGATTTGCAGGAACATGTTGAAAAAGCACATGTGGTGCGATGTTGATAATTGAAGTGAAATAATGCATTCCTATATATAAATTGAAGAAATGGCGCTCAGGTTGTATGTCGCCATTGTGCAAATAGTTGGGTAATCCCAGGTCATCTTGTCTCCAGACACGCCCTTCATAAATACAGCCATCATGCATTTTTAAAATAATGCCATTTTCAGGTAAAACGTTATGTCCAGGTAAATCGGGTTGTCCATCTGCACCTAATTATTTAAGAAAAAATTCACATATATGAGGTATTTCTACACTAACATTTTCGAATTTCAACAACTTTAAATAATCACTGGTCGAATATAAATGAACTCTGGGTATAACTCGAGTTTAGTGGTTATTTAGTAATTGCAGTAAATTAAAGTCATTTTGATCACAATATTTTACTGTGGGTAAAAATAATTGTTTAAATTGGCAACTTCACAGAAAGAGAGCATGGCATTTTATCATCATGATAACAGAAATAAATCAAAACGCTGCAGATATAAAAAAAGCAGTACGATTTGCTGTAATTTTTTTAAGACTATTGGCATATGTGAATACACTACTTTGTTATATGATACATCTTGATCTCACAACTACGAAATATAAGAGAAAATCCTTGGTTCCAAATTTATATTGTTGACCTAACGTTATCTCTGATGACCTTAAAAACATCTATAATATAAATGGTGTGCATCTGAAGTTCTTAATTATTAAATGTTTATTATCAAGTATCTAACATTCTTTTCGTAAATACTTAAATGAAGAGCATTTTTAATTCTGCTTTGATTTGGTAGAATTATTAACTGTTTGTTCGAGATAGTAGTGTTCGGTTAACCAGTATGATTAACAAATTTAAATAAGTTTGGAAATAGATAGTTTTTCGGTTTTTAGTGTTAATATGGAAAACTTAAAGCATACCTCTCATTAAATAATACATTAAACTTACGTTTAAAATTCGTGAAGCACGTGAAGACAAGAAGTTGTATTTCTGTGCAAATCTTCATATCTTCTCGGTAGGTAAGATAATAGAGAACGTGAAGATTAGTTTTCAAGATGTCTGCGATAGAACTGACGACACGAAAATAGCTGCTACATATACTAACTTTTACGGCTCGCATCCAATAAATCCTTTATTTATTCTTTATAGTGAACAGAGTTTGAAAAGGGAATAATGCTGATATCATATTACACAATTCTGCTATTTACTAAATCTGTCACACATATACCTGAGTTAAATTTGTAGCTGATATAGAAATTTGTTGGGCTTAGAATTATAAAGAATTAAAACAGGTGTTCAAAAATATAGCGATACTAATGAAGTTTGAACAAAAAAATTAAATTCGTAACGAATTCAATTGAATTAAAAAACACGAATTGTTACCAATAGTTGTATTAACAACGAAGAAAACTTAGTTTTCAACTGAAAAACATAACTTTTCAATGGATGTCGGAATGGTTACATTTTCAGTTCAAAAAGTTCATTTTCAAAAACAAAAAAATAATTCTTTACCAGGTGAAATAAATAAAAATAAGAAAAGATTTTAACAATACATTTAATAGACAGCTAAAAAGATGCTTTTTAACAAACAAAAATAATGTTCTACTCAATAAGACGATTTTTCAAAAAAATACATGAATTTTCCTCTCTAAACATGAATTTTCAATTAAAATTCGAATCAATCGAAAAATAAAAATTTTCAACAAAACAAATGAATTTTGAACTGAAGGGAATCTCTTTGTGAGATAAGTTTTAAACGGAAATCATGAATTTTTGATTGTAAGATGAGCGTTATACCAAAAAACACGAATTTACGACAGCATAGGGGAGAGCGCTTAGTTGTGAGACAGGCTTAGTTGTGAGACAGTCAATTTTCTCTGTCATGAAATATCAGCCAGGCCAACCCGACTTCTCCCGAACTTCTCTTGTCCTGAGCCAGTGTTTTTACCTATACCGAAGTAGGTTTACGCATTATTGCATCAGTTGCGAATATCGTGTGCAAAAATGGACATACGTCTCATTTTTCCGTGGATGCACTTAATATTGCGGCTGAAAATGAAATTCATATTCTTTCGTTCCGTCCACACTGTAGCCATAGGTTGCAGGTGCTAGATGTGTCGGTATTCGGCCCTGCAAAGGCTTACTACGAGTATGGTTATTATGCGTGGCAGGAAAGACAATGCCAACAATGCAAATAAACTCAATTGGTTCAGTCTTTTCTATGTGTTTGACATTTTTCTAATTTTTTTGTTTTGATTCTCTTTTTCAATAGGTTTTAGAAATACGGCACATTTCTGGGCTTGTGCATGCAATATTGTATTTGATGTTAACGCCAAAAACAATGAAATCGGTCTTCGCTGCAACGGCCATTTCTCCTTTTAATCCCGAAATCTTTACTGATGCTGCTGTTGTCCAAGGCGTTGAGCAAAATGCTGAAGCAGTTGCGGTTGACGCTGATCTCAACGAAGATAAACAACAACGTATCATTTTTTGTCAGCTGCCACCACTTTTTCATCGATTTTAGATGAAATTGGCTCATTGACAGCCACTGCTACGACAAAAAAATCGTGCAAACATTGCCGAAAGGCAAGGGAAAGTAGCGAGCTGACTTTTCCATAAAACATTCCTGTTTTATAGGCGAAAGTAGCAGCAAAGAAAGTAGCAGCAACGGAAAAACTTACACTGAAGAAGCCAACACCAAAGAAGGCAAAACCACCAGCCATGCGTTCTAAAGCAAAATAAAGAACCATACTTTGGCACTATTTGCTTAAAATTTTTGCCGACTACATTTACCGCTTTTAACTCTATTAAATGCATTTCTTTCGAGCGGCCGGTTCATTTGAGATGTGCAAATATGCGTGCAAGTTTCTACACTTGCAAACATTGTGATAGCGATTTTGATTTAGAAGATGATGATGAACAATGAAGAGTACCAGTTATTAAAATAATTATTGTCTACTGAAAGCCTTCAGAATGAATAAAAATTCATATTTGCAAATATTTATCTAGGTTTAGTTCAATTCCAGAAACTGAGATTACGACGTGGGTACGATGAGGAGTTGTATATGCGGGCTCTTCTCAAAGGCGGTAAAAGCAAGGAGGGCGAGAAGACCTAGAGAGAACCGTCGACTGCCAACAAGAGTGTGTCGTCGCCAAAACTACTCACGTCAAGCGGTGCTGGGGTACTTTCTGGAGCTGCGGCAAAGGGCGCGGCTGTTTTTCACCGCTTACCCGGGGTGGGAGGAAGTGGTCCCTCCGCAGTCGTGGGTACAAAATAATTTTAAAAAACGGAAGGGCCGTCGAGAGTTAAAGCAGAATTGGCCAAAGAAACCGCGATGACATTGTTTGGCTATGTAGTGAGTGCAACGTGCAGGGCTAGTCGTTTTCCGGGTATCGAAGGTACTTTTTCTCTCGAACGCCCTGTCTCGGATGGATCGTATTTCCCGGTTGCTCTACTAGCGCGACGGTATAACGTGTATGAAAAAGGACGCGCGTAACTTGGGCAGAAAGCATAAACGCATGCGCGGGGTTTAGTAACGTTCTAAGAGTAAAAAAATGCGAAGCGCGGAACTGAGCGCACAGAATTAGGGCTGAAGGCCTGACCACATACGCAGAGCTTAAACGAAAATTTAAAATAAACACGGATTGAGAATTTTACCCGAAAAGAAATTTTCGAAACACAAGATATTGAATCGGTTTATTTCGCGGATTTAAATTCAATACGAACCGAAACCGGGCGCAATGAATTGAGGCCTGACCGTGTGCGCAGAGTTTAGAATTAGCTTTAAAAAAAACACGGACCGTGAATTTTAACCGAAGTAAAAGTTACAGACGAAAGAGATCAACCAATTTACTTCGCGGTGGTAAATTTAATGCGGACCGAAACTGGGCGAAATGAACTGGAGCCGAGAGCCTGACGACATACGCACGGTTGAAAAAGGTTAATTAGCACGCCCGAGAATACAGATTTTTAAATTTCGCAAAAATATTAAAAATCAAAACGTTGATAAAAGCAAAGAAATGCAACGAACTGTTTACAAATCGACAAGAAGTGTACTCCCGGCGTATAAAATATCCCGATTTCCCGGGAAGACTGAAGATTCTCGACGCAGCGAAGGAACGTCGGAATTTGTCACTTGACAAGCACAAAAAAAAGAAACACTGAACTTCTAAGGGAAGGGAATGGCACCTGGGTGAGGAGTCTAGAACGGTGATTTTGGGATACCGTGCGACCTCCGAGAGTACGCAGCCTTATCCTTGCATGCGGGGCTCTACAAGGAAGGACGAACACATTTCACTAGCTTCTCGTGGGAAGAACAATGACACAACCAAACATAGTTGTAGTGAGTGCGGTTCAAAACAACAGAACGCGCAGGGGTCCCGACAATGGGTCGGCCAACAATGCCGACCAATCTAGAGCTGGGGGAGCCAATGAAAATGGATTCAATGCGATGGGTCGGCGGGATCTCGCGACCTTTGGGTGCTATCGCACGTTTCGCACAATACTTCTGCCGAAAATAGGCAACTTAGCTGACCCGAAGAATTACAGGCCAATAACTTATCTGAACACGCTTTATAAGATATTCACAGCTATCCTAAATGATTGGATTGTTAGGGCAATCGAACCATTTGGCAATAAATGTATGAACAACCAGGCTCAAAGAAAGACGTAGCCGGATGTCGGGAGAATCTGCTCATCGATAGATGTGTCTGCAAAGATGCAGCATTCTACCATCTTAACCTATCGATGGCCTGGATTGATTATCGGAAAGCTTTCGATTCGACATCCCATAGACTTATCATCTGTCTTTTGGAAATCTTAAAGGTTCATTCGCAAACAGTTGGGTGCATAGAGAGATTGATGCCGCTTTGGAAAACCAGATTTACTATTTCATCCAGAAAAAATCGTGTGACAACTAACAAGGTCACCTTTCAGAGAGGTGTCTTTCAGGGCGACACCATGAGCCCATTCCTCTTTTGCCTTACATTATTGCCACTATCTCTAGCACTTCGCCATTTCGAAGGGTACTTGTGCGGCAAACCTGCAGATCTAAAGTACATGGTCACTCATGTATTTTACATGGACGATCTTAAGATCTATGCTAAAAACAGAGAGCAACTGCATCTAGTTCTGGGGATTGTCGAACGATATACTAAGGAAATTGGAATGCAATTTGGGTTAGACAAAAGCGCCAAGGTTTATTTGAAGCGAGGAAAACTTAATGGCATCCCTGAAGATCCTGAGCTCGTTGATAGAAGCGCCATACGACACCTTTGCGCTGAAGAGAATTATACATACCTGGGCGTGCCACAGAGCCGCAATCAGGATGTGACATCTATAAAGGATACTCTCCAAAGCAGATACAAACGTCTCATCCGACAGATTTAGTCTTCCGAACTGTCGGCGAGGAACAAAGTATCTGTAACGAACATGCTTGCCGTCCCAGTACTACTCTATTCATTTGGAGTAGTTCCATGGACGAAGAACGAGCTCAGATCCCTTAATATCGGGAATAGAAAGGTTATGCACATGAACAAAAGCATGCATCTTAAGTCGTCCGTTCCGCGACTGTATATCTCACGCCTTCAAGGGGGTCGAGGATTATTGAGTCTTGAATGTCTTCACAACAGGATTATTCTGGGTACAGCACATTGAGTTGCAAATGAAGGAGACCCTCTTCTTAAAATGGTCAGGAATCACGAAGAAGTGGGCAAAGGAGCGTTTCTGTACAAAGCAGCGGAGGAGGCTGCTGAAACACTCGGACTTGACTTCAGTATTAGGGGTGAGCAAAATGCATCAAATCTTATCTATCTCGAGTACTCACTCCTGAAAGCCAGAATTGAGAAAGCACAAGAGAAAAACTTTCGTGAACAGCTCAAATTTTGAGGCAAGACATTCCCGATGATAGCAGCAGGGCTTGCCATGCACACCCCGAGCATTTAGCTCACATACTATCTAGTTGTCCAACTCACGCGAGAACGACCTACATTCAAAGGCACAATGCGGCACTAAGAGTGCTTTATTACCATCTCTGTCACTCCCACGGCATTAACCTTAATATCGCTTCTCTAAATGCTCCTAGGGAAATTGAGTCGATTGTTGAGAATGGGAAGTGCCGCATATACTGGAACTCTATATTTTCGACAATTGTTTCTGTTGCTCACTCGAGACCTGACATGGTTCTTCTTGACTTTGAGATGCGAACCATGTTCGTTATCGAATTTTCGGCACCAGCTGACAAAAGCATCGTAACCAAAGAAAATGAAAAGAAAGAGAGGTATCGAGACCTTATAAGGGAGTTGCAACGATTGTATCCGGAATATTCTGTTAAATTGATCGTCCTTATCATCTGCGCACTTGCGGGAAAAATGCAGAAGGCGGTTGTCCTTGGGTCGCTCCGTGTTCTTAGGGTGCACGAGGCTTTTGCTGGATCGTCGTATTGATTCCTTTACAGACTGTAACCACGGTCGTGAGACGTGGTTGTGACTGAGATTTTACCGCGATTTCGCTGGGAGCGGGTAAAATTTTCCAGATTAGCACCCGCTCCAAGCGAAATCCTGCGGTTGTCCTTATAACAAATTTTTAATTATATATATATATATATATATACAGCGTAAACATGTACTGAATATAAGAATGTCATCAATATATGTATTTATATTTTTTTAAATACACATATATCAATTTATTAAGGCTCCTTTGTATATAACCTGAAAAATAGGCGAAGCCTAATTCCTAGAGAATAAAAACAATTACTTCCTTAATCTAATAAAGCGAAAGGCTGTTTCTTATTTTTTCTGTGTCCTCAAGTAATTTAATTAAGATTATTTCTAACCATATGAATTTACTTCAGATCCAGAGAAATAGAAGCTAATCGTTCTTTTTTTTAACAATTACTGAAATGTGGAGAAAAAGGCATCCCGGTTTTTATGGAGAAATTGTTTTTATTCTTTTCACATTTAAACATGTTTAAATTCTAATGCCGCTTTCTCGAAGTCGATCCCGTCTGCCTATATTTATTGGTATTTCAATTCATTTTGTACACTTTACTAACGGTTTTCCGGATAGAGAGAAGAGCAAGAAGAGAACAGAGGAAAAGGACAGAAAGATTCGCGTATGGGAGGAAAAGAGATAGAGACGCTGGTCAGTCGGTGTTCACGCGCCGGCTACGTGAATTTTCGGGAATGTTGGGAGCCCGTTTGTAAAGATAAAGCTGCGATGACAGGTATGAATCATCGACGGAGTTAGCAAGCCTCTCAAGGTAAACAGCTTGAAGACGGTAATTTGTCACGTAGACCATTCCTTAATTTTCAGGATGGAAAATTGAGAGAGGGCACATTCGACTAATTGATGTCTTCAAGTGGTTCTTTATCGGCCAGAGGGCCGTACATCTACCAGAAAATCTAATTTTTCAACCATGTACTTCAATTTTTTACCAAGCAACAAATGGATTTGAGATACAATGGCTGAATTAATAGCTAATTTTTTTTAAATCTAAAAATCAAATATTCTTAACAATGGGAAAATAGGGGAATATGGATTAGAGTGTGAAGTCTGAAATTTGATTTTCAAACTTTATGTGTTGTCACTTAACTGTATCTTTGTAGATTTTGATTTAAACGAAACGTCCCAGGGATATCCTGGATATCGTGGGGTTATTCCTGGGATATCCAAATTTCCGCCTTGCGGAATATCCGGCGGGTTATCCTTGGGATGTCTTTCGTGCAACCTGGGACATAAATGGCATCATATGGAAAATCCCGATATATCCTATTGCTGTGAGGGTAAATTATCGACGCAAAAAATATGAATTTTTGAGAAGAACAATTAAATGTCGATAAAATATTTTATGTTGAGCAAAGTGTAATGATGTTTCAACAAAATAGCTGAAATTGCAGGAATTCTCTAGACGATAGTTTTATTTCCAACTTATAAAGGGTAAAATCTTTCAAGAAAATGGAACAGCTACATTTTCAGGTTAGAAAATTAATTTTGAACAACAACAAAAAACGATTATCCAACTTTGTGGTTGATTTTACTAGAAAAGAAAATGATTAATTTTTTTACAAAACGTTTTCATTTTCATCCGAAGTAGATGAATTTTCAGTAAAAAGTATGAATTTCTAACAAAAAAGTTATATCTTCTACTAAATTGTTTAACAAAAAGATGAATTTTGTTCTAAGATGACGAAAAAAAATGAAACTAGTTTTTTAAAAAGTGGTTTAACTTTAAACTTAGAATTAGATTTTTTGAACAACATATAAAATAATGTTCGAGTGAAACCCGAAATATCTCTTTTTATCAAAATGAATAATCGTAAAAGCATAAAATCTATTATATAAAATAATAATTATTTTTGTTGAAATTCTTTTTTCATGATTCATAATTTAAGGTGGAAACTGATCTCTGGGGATTTTTTAAATTTAAATTCAACTATTATTATATTTTTTTCAAAGCACTATTTACCGAAAATAAGAATACAAAATAAACTATTATTAGCATTAGTAGCATTGGCATTCTTTAACATGTGTTAGAAATAAGCATAGAATGTTGTCATAATGAGAAGAGCAATAAATTTAATCTCAGATGATATAAAAAACAGCCTTGTTTTTTTGACATTTCTTCAAAAACTGTGAGCATTTGATAGTATATTACTTTGTCAAACAACATAGTTCGAGCATATAATTACAAAATAGAAGAATGCTTGAGCAAAAATGTATTATTGTTGATCAAACGTTATCTCTAAGAAGGCACAAATGTGTACTTTACAATATTTGAATGTCAAATTAAACAATGCACAGCCATGCTATAATTATTAATAAATATTTATATAACAGAATTTAAAATTAAAATAAAAACAATAGTATAAATTACTTCATATTTAGGATTTAATTATAAAATGTTAATTTTCAAGTATTCTCTTCGTTGATGTTTAAATAAAGCAATAGCATTTTCCACAAAATGGAGTTATTGTTTTCTCATTAGTTTTTTTTTGCGATAAAACTTTTAATTGGTGTTTTTTTAGCAGAATTTAAAAAGTTGCTTCGACAATGTTGTAGGACCTTGGAAAAATAACATTTTTGTTCTCTGCCTGATTCCTTATGTCTGTATAAAATCTGATAAAGAAGAATCCAATGCACTATTATATGTTACCATTTTTACTCATTACAACGACACCGACAAAAACGACAGCGATGACAGACACCGACGTAAAAAATATTTTTCCCGACACAGAGGGTTTCAAAACATCGAGATTTGACGGAATTTATGGAGTTTAGGAAATTAAAGGACTTCACGAAATTCTCGTATTTCAAAAGGTTATTTTAAAAGGTTATTTACAATTATACCGGAATCGAAATATAACCCCGAATCCGGTTAGGTACAGGTGGGTGTCTATAATAAAAGCCCGATCTGATCCTGGCTTGGCTCCTTCTTATTTTTTGTTATAAAAATATTATTTATTTTATAAGAAATTCATAGTTTTTATCGAAAATTCAATTAATTTGTCAAAAATTAGTATTTTCAGTCGAAGGTTCAAATTCTTGGTTGAAAGTAAATGTATTTTGTTGCAATTTTTTTTTTAAGAAGATTAATCTTCTTGGTCAAAAATTGCGACCTAACTCTTTTGATCGGATCTTTTCTTATTCAAACCACTCTAACAAAGTCAATAGTGCTTACATTTCTCACACCTCTTTCAACAAATTCCACTAACTGCAATGGTCGAAAGAGGTTTTGATTCATTGTGTTCGGACTGAAAAAATAAAAAATTTTAATAAATATTTCATTACGATTCGTATCTACTGACCAATGGTGTTTTAAATCTTTAATCTGAGCTTTTTCGACTATCCCGGACACATTTTGGTTTTTGTAAACTACTTGTGATCTTACTTTTGTAAGCTTGAACTGACCTGCATATTTCGTAGGTGGCTTCTTTGCAACATAATCTATAGCCGACGACAGAATATCGTTTGTTTGTTGACAGTGTCACATACTTGGTAGCGAATGTTTCGTCTACGTTGATTATAGTATTTCGCCTGGCGATCGGATGCTATATCCAAGTGATATGCGACCAGATCTCTAAAGGCCGGCAATTGCTTAATTCTACATGCCCAATCCTCTACATTTAACGGAACTATATCTGGGGCTTCCTCTGCCTGCTTTCTCAACGTTTTTGCCAATCTAGGCTCTCTACCATAGCTTAAGAGCGCTGGCGATACACGAGTGGAACTATGGACAGCCGTATTATACGCGAAACGAAAATCGAGAAGATGTTTATCGCAGCTAGGATGATCACCCTCTACCAAGAATAAAATCATAGTTTTGAGCACACGATTAACTCTCTCAAATGGATTAGCTTAAGCGTGATAGGTGAATTCGAGTGCCTAATCATTAATTGTGATGCGGCCTTTGAAATCAATTTGTTCGCAAACTCGGTGTCATTGTCCATAAACAGTATTCGGGAGTTCCCAATCTGACGATAACATTGTCCTTAAATGACTTCTGAACGCTAGTAGCATTGACCTTTCAGAGAGGCAAAACCTCAATCCACTTAGTGAATATATCCTGGAAAACCAAGATGTAGTGGTAACCAGAGCAACTCAGTGGGAACGGACCCATTATGTCCGCTGCTACCACCGACCAAGGCTGCTCTATCACCCGCTTATCCATCAAATCCACTGGACCTGCCTGGTCTACTTTCATTTTCTGACGAATTTGGCATGCTCGTACGTACTTTGCAACGTCGATGAACATGCCAGCTCAAGAATGAATCAGCGACATACTCTAAAAGGTTTTGTCTACGCCCAAATGTCCAGATTTTGTATTATCGTGTGCCCCAGTAATCGCCCTGCCTGAAAGCTCCAATGACAATACCAGTTTCCATGCCTCTAAGTCAGGTAACAATGGATCGGTAATATGGTCGGGGAAATGGCAGTATCGACAATTACCTTACAGTTTCAAATCCGGAAACTGATAAGGCATATCCTGGACAAATTTAGTTATACAAGTATACAACAAATTATCGGTCTTGCCGATGGCACATACCACTCCAGATTCTGGTTCGTACATGCGCTACAGCGCGTCTGGTATATGATGAAAGGTACCCTTTCGGTGATTAACCTCAAAGTCCTATTGTAACAACTTAAGGACTCATCTACCCAGTAAACATTTTTGTTCCGTCACCATGTAGTTTTTCTCAGCGCCTTGCATTGATCGACTTGCAAAGGCTATGACGTGTTCCACGCCATCTTGGGCTTGAGTGAAGACGGCCGCCAAACCCGTACTACTTGCGTCTGTTTGTAAACAGAATGGCAAACTAAAATATGGCGTAATAACGTAAGAGCAGCAGTCGATTCGGATTTAAGTTTTTAAAGAGCCTTTTCCTGGTCTCTCCCACAATCAAACCTCCGATTTTTCTTCAATAATCGATTAAATAGTTCTGATTTTTGGGCGAAATTCTTTATCAATCGCCTATACCACAAAACCATACCAAGAAAACGCCTAACATTGCGCAAAGTAATGGAAGCAGGATACGATGTTATTGGCTCGATTTTCTCTGGGTCAGGGTGCATTCCTGTTTTATCCACTAAATATCCGAGATAATGCACCTGACCACAACCAAATTCGCTTTTATCGGGGTTGACCGTGTGTCCGGCATTAATAATCACATCAAAAACTTTCTCTAACCAATAAATATGGTCTTCGAAGATTTCACTGACTACAATAATGTCATCCATGTACGCAAATGCATGGGGCTCAAATTCCGGTGTTATCAGTCGACATAATAATCGCTGAAATGTTGCTGGAGCCCCCAATAACCCGAATGGCATTTAATTGTAATGATAAAGCCCCATGACCGGTACTGGAAAGCAGTGAATTCTTTACACTCATTGGAAAGAGGAATCTGATGAAATGCCTGACTCAGGTTAATCTTAGAGATGTATCGCGCAGATGAATGCATGTCTAAAATGGTGTTGATATTTCTCATTGGGTATGCGTCTTTCTTGGCTACCTCATTTAATTTCCTAAAGTTGATACAGAGCCTATAATCTACGTCAGGCTTTCTGATCATCCCTACCAGATTACACCATTCGCTTTTACTGGGACTTATCATTCCCTCAGCCTGAAGCTTTTGGGAAAATTCTCTCAAGGATTCTTTAACCTTATAAGATGCTTAGTAGACACAGAAGGAATTTTTCCTTGCAGAAGATCTTCCAAATGTTTGACTTTAGAAGGCTTTAATTCCTTTATTCCAGCACATGCTTCTTCAACTGCACACGAGAGAGAAACATTAACATTTTCGCACTATCACCCCATTAGGGTACATAATACCCGGCCGGCTTACCAATATAGGTACAGCACGAGTCTGGATCGAAGTGACCATGTAGTGTCTGCCCATCGACACTAACAGTAATTAATAGGCGCCGCTCATCCAGTACCGTATTGACTGGATCTAGCGAAATCTGAGGGGCCTCAACAACGGAAGGGGGAATTGATCGGACAATCGAATCACTCATCCCTATTCGTTTCCCGAGCTGCGTCCCGAACATCCGTTACAGTTCGTAAAAATTTGGCCGAGGGTGCTACAGCCGTGGCAGAAAACCTTTTCAGGCTTAGAGCAAACACGGAAAAGGTGTCTTTGCTCGTTGCAATTCCAACAGCAACTACGCTCCCCTCTTGAAGTGCCACCAGCAGCAGTGCAAACTAAGGGGGCTGGCGCTTGAGGATTCACACTTCTCACATTTAAGCCCACCAAAGCAGTCGATAAACTCGGTACTTCAAAAGCATGAGTACCCAATGGAGGATAGTTGAAATTAGCTGGCATCACAGGAGCCTGAGGAAAGACGGGATAAAACCCATAATTAAAATAAGTAAAATAACTGCTTAAACTAGGAGGTGTACCAAACGCTTGTGGTGCAAGAGGTATTAGGCTCATTCTCCGTAGCAGCCACTCCTTTCGACTTTCCGGCGGTGTTATGGTAGGCAATCTTAATGGTAGGCCTCTTAATACTTAGGTTGCAAATTATTGATTGCCATCTGAAATTGCACCCTTACCGATATCGGCGGATCGTAATGTTGAAAAATTAGGCGAAAGTTCAGCAGGTAGTCTGCTATTTGACAAGGAACTAACCCTTCTACATTCCTCAATTTATGTAAGAAATTCCTCCACACTACTATCGCGTTTTCCATTATAACTTATATAGTCCAGGGAGCAGTTTTTAGGCGTTGAAGTTGGTTGCACAAATATAAACAAATTAAGACGCAAATAATGCACCCTCATAAAGTAGATTTTGGACAATGTTGGGGCCAGACAAACGTTTTGCTGGACCCGCCATGGCGTTTGCATAAGGACAAATGAAAAAATGTATTTAATTTGTTATAAACAAGTAAGTGGACAAAAATGGTTGCATATGTTTTTACGGTGTATAGTCTCTTGATTCTCACTGTATGTTTTCAATTAATTAACAAAAATAATTTTTGTGTCATACACGTGAGGATTCATGAATAAACAATCATTATCATAAACAAATAAAGAAAACAATTTTTGGCTTCAGCTTTTGGTGACGAAAACAATGGTCATTTTTCATGGAATTAGCTCCATAGAGCTCGTAAATAATACTCAGTTATCATATCTGCTCATATAATAACAATTCGCAATTGTTCAAACGATCTTAGTTAACAATTGCATTATTCGGCTATTTTTCGTCACACAAACTCCGTTCTTTGGATGTATTTAATGGTTACTGACTGATCTTAGAATAACGTAAGGCTACTATTTTTAACACATTAAAATTAATACTTTTTGTTTCTAAATTTCACTATTTAGGAATTAAAACAATTAAGCAGCAATAATTTTTTTAATTAAATTAGTCGAAAGAAATATAGAATTTCACCAAAGAATTAATGGAAATAATTTGACTTTGTAGTCACATAACATTACTTGCAAGTTCACTTCAACTAATTTAAATTTATATTAGCCAATGTACTAGAAATAATTTCAATATTCAGTACTTAATACAGGAAGTGATTTTAAAGATAAGTAATTTTAATTTTTAAACTAAATCTTATTTACTGATCGTGGCACGATGTCGCCATGACTAGGATAACATCAGTAGTCATAATCAGGAGCACATTGAGCTAATGCGATCACGGCCTCGTCGAGAATTGGGATTAAATTGAAAAAATGTTCCGGGGAAAGCAGTTTATTCATTTATGATATTGAAAATACATAATCTGTAGATTAAGATATGTCTACATTTATAGAAAATTTTTGCACTGTAGGATATCGCTGTCAATATTCCTAATGTAGCATATCAAGCCCGTGGGCTGTTCCTGAAAATAAATGATCTTCGCCTTGATGCCATAGGCGTCGTAAAGGTGACCTATACGCCTTATGATTTCCTTCTGGCATTGATACGTATATGTGATCCGCGGCTGGAAAATTACCCGGGGAAGTTGCGTTTGGAAGATGATGGTTATAATCATTCGCATTATACGGTTGAAACTGGTAAGCTGAATAAAATTCGCGATTTTTTATATTAATTTGCGCATAACTTGGAATATGATTTGCAGGAACATGTTGAAAAAGCACATGTGGTGCGATGTTGATAATTGAAGTAAAATAATGCATTCCTATATATAAATTAAAGAAATGGCGCTCAGGTTGTATGTCGCCATTGTGCAAATAGTTGGGTAATCCCAGGTCATTCTGTCTCCAGACACGCCCTTCATAAATACAGCCATCATGCATTTTTAAAATAATGCCGTTTTCAGGTAAAACGTTATGTTCAGGTAAATCGGGTTGTCCATCTGCACCTAATTTTTTAAGAAAAAACTGACAATTTAAAATTTCAACAACTTTAACTAATCACTGATCGCATATAAATGAACTCTGGGTGTAACTCGAGTTTAGTGGTTATTTATTAATTGCAGTAAATTAAAATGATTTTGATTACAATATTTCACTGTGGGTAAACATAATTGTTTAAATTGGCAACTTTACACAATTTGTGATTCAAACAGAGATAAATTTAAATCAAAGATGAGCATAGCATGTTAACATCATGGTGTGAATCTGAAGTTCTTAATTATTAAATGTTTATTATCAATCACCTAACATTCTTTTCGTAAATACTTAAATAAATGAATAGCATTTTTAATTCTGCTTCGATTTGGTAGAATTATTAATTGTTTGTTGGAGATAGTAATATTTGGTTGAGCAGTATGATTAACAAATTTAAATACGTTTGGAAATAGTTAGTTTTTCGGTTTTTAGTGTTAGTATGGAAAACTTAAAGCATACCTCTCATTAAATAATACATTAAACTTACGTTTAAAATTCGTGAAGCACGTGAAGACAAGAAGTTGTATTTGTGTGCAAATCTTCATATCTTCTCGGTAGGTAAAATAACAGAGAACATGAATATCAGTTTTCAAGATGTCTGCGATAGAACTGACGACGCGAAAATGGCTGCTACATATACTAACTTTTACCGCTCGCATCCAATAAATCATTTGGCTATTCTTTAAAGTAAAGAGACTTGATAAGGGAATAATGCTTATATCACATTACACAATTCTGATATTTAATACATTTTTCACGCAGATAACTGAGTTAAATTTGTAGCTGATATAAAAATTCAACAACGAAATAATTCTTCACCAGATAAAATAAATAAAAAAGAGCAAAGATTTTAAAAATCCACTTGATACACAGCCAAAAAGATTATTTTTAACAAACAAAAAATAATGTTCTACTTAATAAGACGATTTCTGTAAAAAATACATGAATTTTCCTCTCTAAAGATGAATTTTCAATTAAAATTATAAATCTTCACAACAGAAATTGATTTTTGACTTAGTAACTTAACTTTCAACCAGGATTTTGAGTTTTTAAAAAAAGAAGATGAATTTTTAACGAAAACTGTAATTGATGATATTGCAAACAAAAAAGATTTTAATATGAAGCAAAAACTATTCAAATTAACCAAAAAATAAAAATTTTCAACAAAACAACTAAATTTTGAACTAAAGAGAATCTCTTTGAGAGATGAATTTTAAACTAAAATCATAAATTTTCTAATATAAGATGAGCGTTATACCAGAAAAACACGAATTTACAACAGCATAGGGGACAGGGAATACCGAAGTGGATTGCCTTATTATTGCATCAGTTGCCAATATCGTGTGCAAAAATGGAGTAAAAAACTTATTTTCAGTTTTTGCGTAGTGTTTTTTTTCGAAAGAATCAATTGAAAAAGTAAGTGGAATACTTACTTCCGTAGTTGTAAGATACTTTGCTTTTATCCGTGTATACAATTGAAAGCATATACCACGGTCAAATATCTTCATTTTTGTCAGCAATCGGCTTTCCGAGGACATGGCATTGATAATTACGACGAGTCTCAATGTTCAGCGTGGCAAAAAAACAATGCCAACAATGTAAATAAACTAAATTGGTTCATTTTTTTGTGTATTTGATATTTTTCTAATTTTTTGTTTTGATTCTCTTTTTGAATAGGTTTTGGAAATACGGCACATTACTGGGCTTATGTGTGCAATATTGGATTTGGCATTAACGCCAAAAACAATCAACTCCGGCTTCGCTGCAAGGGGCATTTCGCCATTCAATCCCAAAGTCTTCACTGATGGTGATGTTGTCCAAGGCGTTGAAAAAAATGCTGAAGCAGTTGCGGTTAACGCTGATCTCGACCAAGATAAACAGAGGCGTATCATTTTTGATCAGACTAATATCGGTCGGCAAAAAGAAGTGGTCACATCTAAACCGTCAATAACTGAATTATGCACATCTTGATCGGAATCAGTTATGTCAGCTGCTACCACTTTTTCATCGATTTTAGTTGAAATTGGCCCAGTGCAAGCCACTGCTACCACACATGAAATCCGTTCAAACGTAGCCGAAAGACTAGAGAGAGTAGCGAGCTGACTTCTTCAGAAAACATTTCTGCTTTTTAAGAGAAAGTAGCAGCAGCCAAGAAAGAAGAAGCAGCAGCAAAGAAACTAGCAATAAAGAAGCCAACACCAAACAAGGCGAAACCACCAGCCAAACGTTCCAAAGCAAAACCATCATCACTATCGGATGAAGATGCAGACTTTTGCACTATTTGCTTAAAGTTTTTGCCGGCCACTTTGACCGCTTTTATCTCTATTAAATGCATTTCGTGCGAGCGGCCGGTTCATTTGTGATGTTCAAATATTCGTGCAAGTTTCTACACTTGCAAACATTGTAATAGCTACCTAGCTAGTGGTGCTACCTAGCTTCTGGGACGATTAACGAAGGAGGTCTGCTCGAAAGGAAGGGAGGACGGATATAGTGGGAGGGGGGGGGGGTCATAAAGTTGGGTTGCTTGACGAACTACGTCCAGACAATGAGGCCGTCCATAAAATGGAATTGGTCGCTGTCTACCTGACGTGCTGGCCCGCTTGCGCAGGCCGTTTTTTTATTAGTCGATGAAGGTTCGCGTAGTCAACACAGAGTTTAGTTCAATTCCAAAAACTGAGATTACGACGCGGGTACGATGAGGAGTTTTATACGCGGGCTTTTCTCAAAGGCAGTGAAAGCAAGGAGTGCGAGAAGACCTCGAGAGAACAGTCGGCTGCCAAGAAGTGTTTCATCGCCAAAACTACTGACGTCAGGCGGCGCCGGGATACTGCGTGGAGCTGCGGCAAAGGGCGGTGCTGTTTGGCACCATTTACCTGGGTTGGGAGGAAGAGGTCCCTCCGAAGTCGTGGGTACAAAATAATTTAAAGGATCGGAAGGGCCGGCGAGAGATGAAACAGAATTGGCTAAAGAAACCGCGATAACAGGGTTTGGTTGTGTAGTGAGTGCAACGTGCAGGGTGAGTCGTTTTCCGGGTGTCGAAGGTACTTTCTCTCTCAAACGCCCTATCTCGGAAGGATTGTATTTCCCGAAAGGATCCAAGTAGCCTGACGCGAGTTTTATTGACGGATATTTCCGTGTTAGAACAGAAGTAACGGTGGCATGGTGACGAGGAAGTAAAATCTTCCACCTGAGCTGATGGAAGCGGAATGCGGGTTTCCCCGCACAACGGGTTCTGGAGACGACAGAGGCACCGGTTGGTTTGCGACCAACGGAACCGCCGGAAAGACGAGTTCGTTAGGAACGGCGACAGACGGTATAAAGCGTATGGAACCGGACGCGCGTAACTTAGGCAGAAAAGATAAACGCTTGTGCGGAGTTTTAGTAAAGATTGAAGAGAAAAAAACGCGAAGCGCAGAAGCGAGCGAACGGGAACAGGGCTGACGGCCTGAACACATGCGCAGGGATAAATAAAGTTATAATCGCAAAGCGCGTGGCTAGGGCGCACAAAATTGGGGTTATAGGCCTGAGCACATACGCAGAGCTTAAAGGATATTTTATAATGAACACGGATCTAGAATTTTACCCGAGAAAATATTTCGAAACACAAGATATTGAATCGCTTTATTTCGCGGATCTAAATTCAATACGAACCAAAACCGGGCGCAATGGACTAGGGCTGAGGGCCTGACCACATACGCAGGGTTCAAAAGATTGTTTTGCACGCCCGAGAATGAAGTTTTAAAATATGCGAAAATATTCAAAGTCATAACGTTGATAAAAGCAAAGAAATACGACAAACAATTTACGAATCCACAAGGAAAGTACTCCCGGCGTATAAAATATCCCGAATTTCCGGATGGGGGGGGGGATTCTCGAAGCAGCGAAAGAAAAATGAAGCTAGGCCCAATACAACGGTTTTTGTAGTTTATTGTTTACCATTAATTATTTGTTAGTAAAGTAGTTGTCAATTTATTAAGGCTTCCTCTGTATATAACCTGAAAAATAAGCGAAGCCTAATTCCTAGAAAATAAAAACAATTACTTCCTTAATCTAATAAAACGAGTCGGGCCAGCCTGCCTACGAGGGTGGATTGATAAGTTTCCGGCCTGACCAAGAAAAACAACGTTTTTAAGAATTTTTTTTTTTATTTCTCAACATAATCTCCTCCAAGGCTGAT
>NC_046659.1:144637502-144655223 GCF_010883055.1 Belonocnema kinseyi | reverse complement strand
AGCTATCTAAGGATGGTACTATAGAACGCCACCTTAAGGTAGGCCTAGTGGCGCCATCTCTTGGTCAGGCCGGAAACTTATCAATCCACCCTCGTATATTCATTGGTATTTCAATTCATTTTTGACACTTTACAAACGGTTTTCCGGGTAGAGAGAAGGCCAGGAAGAGAGCAGAGGAAATGGACAGAAAGATGCGCGCATGGGAGAAACAGAGATAGAGACGCTGGCCAGTCGGTGTCTACACGCCGGCAACGTGAATTTTCAGGAATGTTGGGAGCCTGATTGAGAGAAAAAGCGGCGATGATAGGCATAAATCATCGACGGGGTTAGCAAGCCTCTCAAGATAAACAACTTGAAGACGGAAATTTGTGACGTAGACTATTTCTAAATTTTCCGGATGGAAAATTGAGAGAGGGCACTAAGTAACAAACGGATTTGAAATAAAATGGCTGAATTAATAGCTATTTTTTTTCTAAAAATCAAATATTCTTCAAAATGGGAAAATAGGGGAATATGGATTAGAGTGTGAAGTTTGAAATTTGATTTTCAAACTTCATGAGTTGTCACTAAGCTGTATCTTTGTACATTTTGTCCTAAGGTTATCCCAGGGATAACCTATCGGATATCCCGCAAAGCGGAAATTTGGATATTCCAGGGATAACCTCTGTATATCCAGGACATCCCTGGGATATTTCCGCCTTGCGGAATATCCGGCGGGTTATCCTTGGGATGTCCTTCGGACAACCTGGGAGATAAATGGGAACAAATGGAATATCTTGGTATATCCTATTGCTGTGAGGGTAAGTTTTCGATGCAAAAAATACGAATTTTTGAGAAGAACAATTAAATGTCGTTAAAATATTTTATGTTGAGCAAAGTGTAATGAATTTTCAACAAAATAGCTGAAATTGCTACTATGAAAGATGAGTTTTGAACAAAGTGGTTAAACTATCAACAAGGTGTGTAATTTTTTAACAACAATAAACTGAATTCTTGTCCTAAAAAGATGGATCTTTAACCAAGAAGATTAAGTTTCTACAAAAGACGCATATTAACAAAAGTACATGAAATTATAATGGAATTGATAAAATTTATAACTGAAAAGGATAAGTATATAACCAAAAATGGTATAGGTAATTTTTTTTAACAGATTAAATAAAAAAGAATTATTATTATTTAAGTAAATTGAAAATTTTCAACTAAATACATGAATTTTCTACGCGATAGTTTTCATTTTCTTCCGAAGTGAATGAATTTTCAACAAAAATTATGAATAAAATATTTTACATTTTTTATTAAAAAATCATCTTTTTAAACAGATAATTTCGATCCTTGGTTGAAAGGTGAAATATATGACTGAAAATTTTTTTTCATGATTCACAATTTAAGTTGGAAACTGAGCTCTGAGTATTTTTAAAATTAAAATTCAACTATTTTTATATTTTTTCAAAACGCTATTTACCGATAATAAGAATACAAAATGAACTATTATTAGCATGAGTAGCATCGACATTCTTTAACAAGTGTTAGAAATCAGCATAGAATGTTGTTACAATGAGAAGAGCAATAGATTTAATCTCGGCTGATATAAAAAAACGGCCTTGTTCTTTGACACTTCTTTAAAAACTGTGACCATTTAATAATATATTACTTTGTCAAACAACATAGTTCGAGCCTATAATTACAAAATAGAAGATAAAATGCGTGAGCAAAAATGTATTATTGTTGATCAAACGTTATCTCTAAGATGGCTTGAATGTGTACTTTACAATCTTTGAATGTTAAATAAAATAATGCACAGTAATGCTCTAATTAATAATAAATATTTTTATAACAGAATTTATAATCAGAATAAAAACGATAGTATAAATTACTTCAGATTTAGTATTTAATTTTAAATGTTAATTTGCAAGTATTCTCTTTGTTGATTTTTAAATAAAGCAATAGCATATATATGTGTTTTCATTTTATGTGTGTATAAAATGTGCTAAAAAAGAATCCAATGCACCATTAAATGTTAACATGTTTACACACTACAAAGGCAACGACAAAAATGACAGCGGCGGCAGGCACCGACGTAAAAACTAGTTTTCCTGACCCAGGGGGTTTCAAAACATGAACATTTGACGGAGTCCGCTTGAGTCATTTTTGACATAAAATCACTGCCTTCTTATTGGGAGAATAATGTAATCATTTATTATTTACAGTGCAATGAAAATTTTCAATTTTTTATCAAAAATCAAAAAGTTGTTAAGTTTTTTGGATTCTGAAAATGTTGTAACTTTGGTCATTTTCATTTTGTAAAAAAAAGTGATTAAGATCGAAAGTGCGAATTTCGGTATACTATAAATAAGTTCCAGAAGAATTTTCAAGTATTAAAAACAAGTAGCCTTAAAAATTTTCAAAATGTTTTAACTTTTAAAAAGTTGGTCATAACAAAAGCTGGATGACAAACTTGACCTTTCTTTTCATATTATCATAAAGTATGATATAGGAAAATCCAATCGAATCATCCCTTCCAATGTTACCGTGTTTACAGACTACAACAACAACGACAACAGACAGACAACGACGTGACAAATATTTTTTCAGACTCAAGGGGTATCAAAACGTTGACATTTAATGGAATCACGGAAGTAATTCTTCACATAAAATCAATACCTTCTTATTAGGATGAGAATGCAAAAATATTGCAAATTTTTAATCCAAAAATCAGTGGTTGTTTCAGTTTTTGAGATATAAGAACTCAAGGAATTCACTAAATATCACGGAATTTTAAGAATTCAAGGAATTCACGAAATTTATTAAATTAACTAAATTCAAGGACTTCATGGAATTCAAAAAAAATCACCGCATGCTAGAAATTCACGGAATTCGCAAGGTTTATGAAATTCACAGAACTTATGATATTCTCGGAATTTCTTAAATTAACCGAATGCATGATAATCCACATAATTCAGGTAATTAGCGAAATTCAAGGAATACAGGATATTTGTAAAATTTAAGTTATAATCGTAATTTATCAATTTTAGGAAATTAAAGGACTTCACGAAATTCTCGGATGTCATGGAATTCAAGGAATTCATGCAAATCAAGGAATTCACTAAATTTATGGAATTTACTGAATGTACAGAATTAATAAAAATCATGGAATACAATCAATTTACGGAATTCAATCAATTCGTGAAATCTAAGAAATGCCTTGTGTTCTGTGAATTCTTTGGATTTTATGAATTCCTTGAATTCAATTAATTCCTTGAATTCCATGAAATCGTTGATTGAATATGAATTCCGCGAATAATTTTTCACTTTTCAATCCTTTAATATATTTTTATTTTAAAAGGTTATTTTTAATTATACCGGACTCGAAATAAAACGTTCGAATCCGGAGAGGTCCAGATGGGTGTCTATAACGAAAAACCGATCTGACCCTAGAAGATTAATCTTTTTGGTCGAAAATTGCGACCTACCTCTTTTGATCGGATCTTTTCTTATTCAAACCACTCTAACAAAGTCAATAGTTCTTACATTTCTTAAACCTCTTTTAACAAGTTCCACTAACTGCAATAGTAAAACGAGGTTTTGATCCATTGTGTTCGAACTGAAAAAAATCAAAAATTTGATTAAATATTTCTATACGATTGAATAATCTTTTTGAGAATCGAAAGAATATTTTACTATTAATGACGAAAAACCCAAGAATATTGGAACGTAAAGAAAGGGCTTACAACTAACTAAACATCAGTGCACGGAGTGCCAATAAAGCTGACTCGTTGGCTACAGTCGCTTCAGGATTAGCATCTGCCAGGGCCATAATGAGGGTATGGTATGCATCCAAGCTCACCCTGTTCTCAGGTTGGCTGCCACATTGCTGTTCAAGGAGACGCAATAATTGTTGGGGAAGCCGAGACAATGACCGAGGTTGTGTGGCGGTAGAGGGTTGCGGGAGAGAGGGGGCAGTCTGATCAGGATATGAAAAGGAACTTTTCTTTCCGTCCCTCCAACTCATCCCACATCTCGCGCACTGTGCGACTTTCACGCCCGGCTTTCCACAGTAAAAACAGAAAACGCCCCTTGGCAATGGACAATGATTAAAGTCATGATCCTGCCGGTTACAATTCCAAAAACCATGTAGCGGTGGTGGCATTAGTGGTTGGCGGAGAGCTCTTGGAAGTACTTTGTGGCCGAAGGTAAGCAAGGTGCTGGTGATGGCTGCTGAAACACCATGCGAGTCATCCGTTGCTCAGAAACTTGGATAGAATCAGAGGTAGCACTTGGAAATGCCCAAGAAGTGGGACTCGAGGATGTAAGCGAGAAGCCCTCGTCCCCAGAGGTTGAAGCCCTTGGTTCTGTAACAAGCGTTAGCCCTATTAATGCTGATACCTGTGCGTCAATACTCTTGAGAAGATATGGTCTCTCGAAGTCCCTCATTTCCTCTATCCAGACAGGAGCAGCCTGAGGCTTTGTGCTCTGGAAAGGGGATATTAAGTCTAAGTTTCTCGATTCTTGGTATTCAGAGCGCGATTCCCTGTGTATACAATATCGTCCAACTCGCTCCAAGATACTCCTAGTTTTCCCCTGGGCTTCGAGACGAGAGAGAATGTGGAATCGCCCTTATTCTTTTCTTTTAAGCCTTTCGCTTTAGCGGAGTAACTCCGCCGTCCCTTGAGCTTGAAGCGAGATGGGGTTCTTGGTTCTGCTCCTCTGGAATTTCCGAGGTTTACCCGGACCTCGACGGCGCCAAGGTGCATGACCGCGATACTGAGGGTTCTTTTGCGTGGTCTTCATTGTTTGCGGACTGGAAGGTGATCTCCCATTTTATCGCCTTGGGGTCTCGAAGTATCGCAGGTGTTATTTTGCTCGGGGGCAGACTTGCGTTCACCTTCGCGGGTTGGCTTTCGGGGCCTATCCCGTTTTCTAGGTAGATGACTCTCCGAAGTTCCGGACTCGGGACCCTTATCGATCTGTACGGGCGATACTGGTAAATTCCGTAAACAGTATTCTAGAATTCCCCATCTGAAGATAACAGAGTCCTTAAATGACTTCTGAACGCTAGTGGCATTGGCCTTTCAGAGAGGCAGAACCTCAATCCACTTAGTGCATATATCCTAGAAAACAAAGATGTTTTTCAACCAGAGCGGCTCGGTGGGAACGAAAACTTTATGTCCGCTGCTACCACCGACCAAGGCTGCTCTATCACCCGCTCACCCATCAAACCCACTGGACGTGTCTGGTCTACTCTCATTTTCTGACAAGTTTGGCATGCTCGTGAACATGCCAGGCCAATAGTAAAGCAACGACATACGCTGGAAGGTTTTGTCCACACCCAAATGTCCAGATGTCGTAACATTGTGTGCCTCAGTAATCGCCCTGCCCCAAAGCTCCAGTGGCGAAACCAGTTTCCATGCCTCTTAATCAGGCAACAACGGATAGGGAAGATGGTCGTGGCACTGGCAGTATCGACGATTAGCTTCCAGTTTCCAGTACGGAAACTGATAAGGCATACCCTGGACCAATTTAGTTCTATAAGTATACCACAAATTATCGGCCTTGTTGATGGCACATACCACTCCAGATACTGGTTCGTACATGCGCTGCAGCGCGTCTGGTACATAATGAAAGGCACCCTTTCGGTGTTTAACCTCAAAGTCGTATTGTAACAAGTTAAGGGCCCTACTACCCAGGCTCCCAGTAGGATCTCTCAAGTTATAGGTCCTTCGGAGATTATTGTGGTCATTCATCGACTTGCAAAGGCTATGATGTGTTCCACGCCATCTTGTGCTTGAGTGAGGATGGCTGTCAAACCTGTACTACTTGTGTTGCTTTTTAAATAGAATGGCGAACTGAAATCTGGCGTTGATAACGTAGGAGCAGCAATTAATTCGGATTTAAGTTCTTGGAAAGCCTTTTCCTGGTCTCTCCTCCAATCAAACCCCCGATTTTTCTTCAATAATCGATTAATTATTTTTGATTTTTGGCCGAAATTCTTTATTAATTGCCTATACCACAAAACCATACCAAGACAACGTCTAACTTTGCGCTAAGTAGTAGGAGCAGGATATGATGTTATTGGCTCGATTTTCTCTGGGTCATGGTGCATTTCTGTTTTATCCACTAAATATCCGAGATCGAACCCTAGAATCACTCATTCCTATTCGTTTTCCAACCTGGGTCCCGAACATCCGCTACAGTTCGTAAAAATTTGGCCAGGGTGCCACAGCCGTGGCAGAAAATCTTTTCAGGCTTAGAGCAAACACGGAAAAGGTGTCCTTGCTCTTTGCAATTCTAACAGCAGCTACGCTCCCCTCTTGAAGTGCCACCAGCGGCAGTGCACACTAAGGGGGCTGGCGCTTGAGAATTTATACTTTTCACATTTAAGCCTACCAAAGCAGTCGATAAACTCGCTACTTCAAAAGCATGGGTACCCAATGGAGGATAAAACCCATGATTAAAATAAGGCGAATAACTGCTTAAACTAGAAGGTGTACCAAACGCTTGTGGTACAAGAGATTTGTGAATTTCGAGAGGACCTATTACAGCACATGCGTTACTTGGAGTTCTGTTGGAATAATTATTATTTGGGGCTCCAGTTGATCGATCTTCAGTTTTATTACCGTTATTTTTATCACGCCGTTTTCCTCCTCACTTTTTGTTGTTATTTGAACTATTTGTAATTGTCCCATTATTAGTTTAATCCGAGGTAGTAGGCTCATTCACCGTAGCAGCCACCCCTTTCGCCTCTAAATACTTAGGGTGTGAATTATTGATTGCCATCTGAAATTTCTCCCTTTCCGATATCGGAGGATTTATATGGTGAAAAATTAGGCGAAGGTTCAGCAGGTAGTCTGCTATAGGTTCGTTTGGACCTTGTGCCCTTTTTGCCCCTCAACCCTGACTCGCATTTGGAAGTTTATTCCCTCATAACCACGTCCAAGATCAATGGTAAATTGTTGCCAAGTATCCCATTTATCCCGATGGAACCTATACCAATGTTGGACTGGCGGTTTTAACAAATTAAGACACCAAATAAAAACGCAAATAATGCACCCTTATAAAGTAGACTTTGGACAATTTTGGAGCCAGCCAAACGTTTTACTTGACCCGCTATGGTGTTTGCATAACAGGGCGTAGTTTTTAGAGATTGAAGTTGACTGCACAAATCTCAAAAAAATAAGAAGAAAATAATGCACCCATATAAAGTAGATTTTTGATAATGTCGGGACCAGCGGTATGTTTCGCTGGCCCACCATGGTGTTTTCCTTACAGGAGGTGGTACTTAGGAGCTGACGTTTGGTCGAAAAATTTCAACACATTAAGACGAAAATAATGCACTCGTATAAAGTTTATTTTGGACAAATTCGACACCAGCGAAACAACCGGAAATTATAATTTTTATTTTACAAATTTGAATCAATTGTGCACTAAATATTTGGCCGGAAAAAAGTTAAATTTGTGTGGGTGGTGCGGCCAGCGAAATAGTATTGAACTATAGTTCTATACAAACACCTCAACCCGGTCTAAAAAATTGAGAATTATTAGAAGCTTTTCATTTACATGACTTTCCTGGTTTATCTGTTTACTCATCATCAATTTCACAACGTTGTCTTTTTTCCAGCCGTCCAAGTGTTGCCAAATAATCGAACGAAAGACGAATCAAATACATTCGATTTTAGCGCGGTAAAGTAAAATCTAAATACGTATAAAATCTTTAAAGATTAAAAAAATACCTGCAATAAACAATAGTAAATTCCTAATTGTAAATTTAAAAACTAATTCAATTCGTATCTAAACATAGATTTTTGGACATTTTGTTTAAACTAAATTTAGCCTTTTTCAGTTTTTTCTGGTTTTTCATATTCTTTTCTATTAGAAGGAATTTATTATAAATGCAATTTCGATAGTAAAAAAAATTTAGCAACGAAATCAAGAAATTTAGTCGATATTAGGAGCTGCAATTGGTCACAATGCATTTCTTTAATATCCTGTAAAATTAAAATTCAGAAGTATTTTTAACACATTAAAATTAATACTTTTTGTTTCAAAATTTCATTACTTAGAAAAGTAAAACAATTAAGAAGTAATAATTTTTTCAAATTAAATTAGTCGAAAGAAATATAGAATTACACCAAAGAATGAAAGGAAATAATTTCACTTTGTAATCACATAACATTACTTGCAAGTTCAATTCAACTAATTTAAATTTATATTAGTTAATGAACCAGAAATAAGTTCAATATTTAGTAATTAATACAGGAGGTAATTTTTAAGGTAAGTAATTTTAATTTTTAAACTAAATCTTATTCACTGATGGTAGCCCGATGTGGGCATGATTAGGACAACATCAGTAGTCATAATCAGGACCACATTGAGCTAATCCGATCAAGGCCACGTCGGAAATCGGAATTAAATTGAAAAAATGTTCCAGGGGAAGCAGTTTATTTATTTATGATATTGAAAATACATAATCTGTAGATTAAGATATGTCTAAAATTATATGAAATTTTTGCACTGTAGGATATCGCTGTCCATATTCCTAATGTAGCATGTCAAGCACGTGGGCTGTTCCTGAAAATAAATGATCTTCGCCTTGATTCCATAGGCGTCGTAAAGGTGACCTGTACGCCTTATGATTTCCTTCTGGCATTGATACGTATATGTGATCCGTGGCTGGAAAATTACCCGGGGAAGTTGCGTTTGGAAGATGATGGTTATATTCATTTGCATTATACGGTTTAAACTGGTGAGCTGAATAAAATTCGCGATTTTTAATATTTATTTGCGCATAACTTGGAATATGATTTGCAGGAACATGTTGAAAAAGCCCATATGGTTCGATGTTTATAATTGAAGTAAAATAATGCTCTCCTATATATAAATGAAAGGAATGGTGCAAAGGCTGTATGTGGTCATTGTGCAAATAGTCGGGTAATCCCAGGCCATTCTGTCTCCGGACACGTCCTTCATAAATACAGCCATCATGCATTTTTAAAACAATGCTGTTTTCAGGTAAAATGTTCAGTTCATGTAAATCAGGTTGTCCATCTACACCTAATTTTTTAGGAAAAAAATGTCACATTTATATGGTATTTCTGCACTAACAATTTAAAATTTTAAGAACTTTAAATAAACACTGGTCGAAGATAAATGAGCTTATAGAGATAAATAAACTTATTTTGATTACAATATTTCGCTTTGGGTAAACATGAATGTTCAAATTGACAACTTTACAGAAAAAGAGGGTTTGAATATTCTGAATGAGCAATGCTGAAACTGTAAACTTTTTTTACATGAAAAACGCTCAAAGAAACAAATTTTTATTTAAAAAACGTCAGTATTTTCCTGCGATTAAAAGTAACTTTTTGCACAATTTGTGATTCGAACAGAGAACTATTTAAATCAAAAATGTAAATAGCATCTTAGCATTATGATAGCAGGAATAAATCAAAACACTGCAGATATAAAAAGCAGTCCGATTTTCTGTGACTTTTTAAAAAGTATGGACATATGTGAATACATTACTTTGTTGAATAATATGTCTTGTTCGCACAACTACGAAATATAAGAAAAAATCCTTCGTTCAAAATTGATATTGTTTCCGTCACGTTATCTCGGATATGAGTAAGATTTTTTTTGTAGGTGTAACGGTCTTCATTAATTAAAAGAATTAAACGAAATGACTAGGAATTTTGTTTATTGTAATACTAAGGTTTCGTCTTTTTCAGAGAATCTAAATAAATAATATAAAAATAACGATCTTTTCCTACAAATAATTACAAACAAACAAATTTGTTTGTTTTTTTTAATTAAAGGAAATTAAAATTACCTGTGCTTATTATCTTGTAAAAAAAACAAGAATATTCAATTTTGGGGCCAAACACCTGTCAATAATTTAATTTCAATTTTTAAAAGCAATAATGGCGTGTGACACCAAATTAGATTAGAATTGATAAAAAACATATAATAGGAAAGCCTCATAAAAATTGAAGACGCTTTTTTTAAGAAACTACATTTTAGTTGACGGAAAAATCCTTACAAGGTTTTGGGACAACGACGAAAATATAGAAATATCATCAAGAGATATACATTAGGATGATAAATTCATTAATACAGAATACAGACGTCATTTAAAGAAACCGCGAATGAGGAAAGCGCGCCAAAGTAACTGATATTTTAACTTGTTTTTGTTTATTTTATAATACTTTGACCAATTTTGTTGACATTCATTATATTTGCCTTAAGTTAATCGAAATATTGTGATATTTGTTTATGAAAATGGATTCTATTGTGCGTATATTATAAAAGTCAATTTCTAAACAAATTGCTTAAAAATTGAAACAGAAAGCACAATAAAAGAGATTAATAAACTGGGTAATTTTTCAAATGATATAAAATATCGAATAGAAAGATACATAAATGATGGATTGACTAATAGGTTTTTTTTATTCATAAGAATTACACGAGAAGAATTAAGGAACCTTAGCTCTGAGTGACAAATTTGGTATTCCTTTCAATGTCAATAAGTTTATTATTATTAGCATGGTACCTAGTATAGAAAATTGTTTGAAAAATGTAGAGCATGAAGATCAGAAGCTTCGCATCAGAAAAACAGTTACTCAATTAATTTCAAACCATAATTGAAATAGTAACTTCAAGAAACTTGAAAAATCTTTTGACCTTATTGACAATTTTCAAAAGGCGAAGAAAGATTCAGTTTTTTTAAATGCGGATAAAGGCAGCATAACGGTAGCAGCTAATAGAGAACATTGAAATAAGGGAAAAAAGATTAATAAATGAACAAACGGCATATAAATTAAAAACACGTAATAGTACTGTAGCTAAAGCTCATTCTCTTGCAAAAGTGCCCAAACCAGATGTGAAATGGAGATTAATTGTTTCCATAATTGGTTATACTTATAACTTAGCCAAATATATTTCTTATGTTTTAAAACCAGTTTTAGGTAACACAGAATCATTTGTCAAACATAGCTATTGTTCTTACTGAAAAATGGTATGTTTCATAATTACTTTTAACTGTATTGAAAATTCCATACAGTTTGTATTTTAACTTCAAAATAATAATTGAATAAATTGCCTTGATGAATTACCTTGCATCAGATTGAAATTACTTTATTTCAAAATAATTATCAGGTTCCTTTTAATGAATAGTATTATTCGGGAACGAATTCATGAAATCTACAATCGTTCCAGTAAGAAAAATAACTGAGTTGACACGTACAAAAAATCAGATGTAAAAGATGCCTTACCGTATCTGATTTCCAGTCAGTTGCTTTTCCAATTAAGCTTTTAGAAGGATCAGAATAAGAACTATTAATTTAAGAAAATAATGTTAATTTTTATCTAGGTTTTAATGGTAAAAGTAATTATTTTCAATTAATCTATTGTATCATCAGCGAATGTTACCCTACCGACAGTAGACAAGCCTCCAAACCATGAAAGCAAAAAATCCACAATATCGATCAAGTTAAAAATCTTCAATGACAGAAAATGCTTAACATCTTAAGCAGACTAGACGGAAAATAATTTTTTCAAATTAAAAAACGTACCACAAAAATTCTGATAATAGAGTGAAGAAGGACCAGGATCTTTTTTTTCAGGAAATAATTTTTATTTTTATTTGAAAAAATTATTTTCCATCTAGTCTTATGAATACGTTAAGAATTTTCTATTATTGAAGCTTCTTAACTTGATCGATATTGTGGATTTCCTGCTTTCAGGGTTTGGAAGGTTGTCTACTGTCGGTAAGGTAACATTGGCTGATAATATAAAAGATTCATTCAAAATAAATTATATATTATAAAATAAACAAAACCAAGTTAAAATTCCAGTTACTTTGGCGCACATTCCTCATTTGCGGTTCCTTTAAATAACGCCTTTATTCTGTATTAATGAATTTACCACCTTAAAGTATGTCTCTTGTCTACTTTGCTATATATTCGTCGTTGTCCCAATATATTGTAAGGATTTTTCCGTCATTCAAGATACACTTTCTTTCTAAAATTGTCTTGCATTTTTATGCGGCTATCGTTATTTACATATTATTTATTTAGATTCTCTGAAAAAGGCTCGCAGTGTCTACCAAAACGTCAGACTTTCAATAAACGAACTTTCCAGTAATTTTTTTGTACTCTTTTAATTAATGAAGACCGAAAGACCTAAAAAAAATTTAATCATATTTACATTGTCTTTTTGTAAATTCTTAAGTTAAACAATGTCATTTTTCATTCTGCTTCTATTGGGTAGAATAAATAACTGTTTGTTGAAAATGAATGTTTATTAGACGACTGCCGTTATTTTCGACTACGTACTTTGAGAAAATACTTCCTGTTCTATGAATTGAATGGTCATATTCGATTGACCAGTATGATTAAAATTTTTGATAGGTATGGAAATAGTTATTTTTTCAGTTTTCAGTTTTAATATGAAAAATTTAAAGCAGAGCTCTGTATTAATAATACTTTAAACTTACGCTTAAAATTAATGAAGCACGTGAAGACAAGAAGTTGTATTTGAGTGCAAATCTTCATACCTTCTCAGTGGGTAAAATAATAGAGAACATGAATGTCAGTTTTCAAGATGTTTGCAATAGGACTGACGACGCGAAAATGGCTGCTATATATACTAACATTTACAACTCGCATCCGATAAATCTTTCGTTTATTCTTCAGAATAAACACACTCAAAAACGATATTAAGCTGATATTACATGAAACCATTCTGGTATTTACTAAATCTGTTACGCATATAAATGAGTTAAATTTTAGCTAATGCAAAAATTTTTTTTTTCAGAATTATTAAGAATTACAACAGGTGATCAAAAATATAGTGATACTAATATAGTGGCGAAATTGTGTGAAAATGCGATATTCAAATTTATGAAAATCGTTTCTTTGCACAAGAATTATAAATCTCTGGACTATAAAGTCCGCATTTTTTCACCTTTCTAATGAGTTGTTTTGTAGTGAGTTGAATTTTCGACCTTAAAGAAGACTTTGAAAAAATAGTTAAATTTGCATACAAAAGGACAAATGTTTCAACAAAATAGTTGCATTTTAAACTCAAAATGTAAATTTTCAACCAAAAGATAAATAGTTACATTTTTTTTTTAATGAAGCTTGGACAAAAAGAGCAAATTGTCAACGGATTGAATTGAACTAAAAAATACGAATCATTAACGAAATATTTGAATCCTCAACCAAAATGGTAATTTAGGAAAATATGAGATTGCTTTTTCACTCAAAAAGATACATTTTCAAAAATGTGCATGAATTTTTCACGAAACAGTTGAATTTTTCCTCTGACACTATGAATTTTTAACCAAAAAGAGAGTTTTCTACCTGAAACGTTATTTTCGAAATAAATAGTTTAATTTTCTTTCAAATTATGAAATTTTCAATTAGACAGTTAAATTTTCTACTAATATAGTTGTTTTAACAACGAAAAGAACTTTGTTGTTAACTAAAAGACATAAGTTTTCAATGAAAGTAGAATAGTTACATTTTTAGTTCAAAATTTAATTTTTAACAACAGAAAAATAATTTTCTTTTTTTTTAAATTAAACTATTTGGTTGAAAATTTTCTTAATGTGTTTCGATTTCATACATTTAATTTAGTTAATAATTAGTTCTTACATGCCTTTTAATGAACTTGTATCTTCCTCTTTTAGTGTTAATTTTTTAATTCTTTTAATTTTAATATAAAAAAATATATTTTTATTTGGCACAAAGTACTGTTTTGAACACTCTACTTCGTATTTATTTGAATTCAAAATTTCAAATACTATTTGGTGGATAATGATAATAAGTTGATATTTATTTTAGCAGATTTATAACTAAATTAATATGACACGCATGTATGTTTCGGTTAATTCGGAATTCCGTCACGGGGTGATAGTACATATGCTGACATTGGCGACGCATTGTGCACGCACTAAATGCGCATCCACAGAATGCTCTTAGATCTAGTGTATTCTTGCAAGCATTTCGTGCGCGCATCCACGTGCGCGAAACATGCACACACGAGTTGTTATCTGGGTAGGATCATCAAGGCGAAGTAAACCGCGGGATAAGAGAGCCATATCAGTTTATAAAGTCGTAATCAAGAAATGTTTCATACCTGGTATTTTTGATCAAAGGTTTCATTATAAGGGGGGATAATTCCAAGATGCTGAAGAACCCTCCAGATATTTTATCCTTATTCTTGTTAACAATTGCATTATATTTACATTTATTTATATTTATTTTTAAAGTTCCTTATCTAATTTCAAAACTAGATTCGTAAGAATTCTTTCCCAGTGGTCATAAAATTTAGCGACGTCTATACGACATCGCTACGACATCTTAACGACAACTTTACGACATCCAATGTCCATGTCGTTAAGGTGTCTTTACGATATCGTAAATAAGTCTTATAATCTGAAGATGTCTTTACGATATCGTAAAGACACCGAAACGACATAGACATAGGATGTCGTAAAGTTGTCGTAAAGATGTCGTAAGAATGTCGCAAAGACGACGCCAAATTTTGTGCCTATTGGGTTCTGTCGTGCCTGGTCATCAATCCTCCTAGCTTGATAATTCTTTCTATCCCAATCTCTTCCGATTTTCATGGTGAAGCTTTTTCCTTGTCTGAATATCACGTGCTGAAACTACTACATCCATGTAACAATGTGATATTTCAAATATATCTTGAGATGCATTTGGAATATCGAATAAACATCAAAACTTTTGCACTTCAGGATATCGCTCTCGATAAGCATAGGAGAAATGTCGATACATCGTACATTTGGAAAGGTCCTGCTAGATAAAATTTATCATTTCTTATACTTATTTGAGCATCCTTTGGTGTAAAAAATAAGGATTATGTTCGAACACCACTTATGGTGGTTTGCGAACTTGATGCGATCGCTTAATCCAATTCAACAGGTCAGTCCACGTTCGAGAGTTCGTAGCGTCTCAAAATAAAGAAAAGTGTTTGCATTTTGGTGAACCTTATCAAAATGACTGATCTGGAAAGAGAATCGATTATGAATATGTGTTTATATGAACTACTAAATCAACCAAACTCTTTCTTTGTAACAGCGAAGATACTTATTTAAATCGACTAAAATATTCTTTTGGATCGAGAAAAATATTTGTTTGGATTAACCAAAAGTTTCACTTCGACCAACCGAAAATATTTTCTAAGTATTAACCAAAAGAGATGACATAATCAACCAAATTTTACTAACCAACAAATTTTCTTGGGTGAACCAAATATTCTTTGCTATTTGTGGTTACATTATTCTAGGATTGATCTTACCAAAATTTCGTTCCTTTAACTAAATATTTTTCTGAGTGTAGCAACTTAAACTTGAAACAATTTTTCTATGTTGCTTTGAAATTAGTAGTTCGAATCCATTTGAAATTATGATGTTAGTGGACGCTTATTTTTTATAACTCGCGATAAACGCAATTAAATTCCATCTCTTAAAGTTTTCATCATGATAACAGCAATAAATAAAATCTCGACAGATATAAATAAACAGTTTAATTGGCTGACATTCATAAAAAAACAGTAAGTTTAAAATTCAGGAAGCTCACGGACACAAGAAGTAGAATTTCAGTAAAAAAGTTCGTTTTATCTTATAGTACAAAGTAATAGAGAACAAAAATCTAAGCTTTTAACAAGATCATACGAGAAATCACTTTTATATATACTATTACGATTTCTATCCAATCAATTCTTTTTTTTTAATAAACAGAGTTGACGGAGAAATAATACTGATATCACTTCACAAAATTTTTATATTTTGTCATATACATGAGTATAGATTATACAGGAGAAGTATGTGATACTCTCTATTATATAGATCGCCTAGGCATTATATATAACGCCCAGAGGAGACCAGGCAAAGTGTATAATAAATATTCTCCATTATTTAAGTGCAATATTTCCTTTTTTTTTAACATTCCCTACTTTCATGAATTTAAAGATATCAAGATCTATTTTTTATAATTATTCATAGTCAGACGCAGTTAACAAAAAATTTTAATTAAACATTATAACAAATTTTTGTTAAAATTTTTCTTGAAATATAGTTTACAATGTGCTTTAAAAGCCCTGTAAATTCAGGATATTCAGAATTTTTAAACTTGTCATTAACTTTTTAATAAGTGTAAACTAATAATTAATTCAAGCAGACAAACATAATTGTTTATGCAATTGGTTATTCTTTTAAATAATACATACATATTTTCCACTTTCCAAGTTGTTAAAAATAATAATTAATTCAAGTTTCAACTGGATTTACCTAATAATGACGATTCTGAATAAAATTTCAAATAACGTCTGTTTTCTGATAAACACATGTTCAACTTCAAGATTTGACATGAAATTGTTCATTTTGTAAAATGTCTAGGAATTGTTTAAAACTTTTTTAAAACGCATCTATTCCGCATTAGCCTTAATCCAACATTAATTGGATGGCTGGGTAACCCTTATTCGGACAATTTTTGAGAAGAATGAACAATCTCTTCACGTGTAACGTCTTAGAATTTTCTTCACAGGAACTTTTTGATTTAATTGAAAATATGAAAATTCAAATCCTTTATTTTCTGGAAAAAGAACGATACGAAGAACAGATTAGACAATAGATTTTGCTTATCAAATATATGGATTTTAACGAGTTCAACTTTGCGTATCCCCAAAAAATTACTTTTGCTTATTAATTTTCTTTACCATAATAAATTTTGTTTTCCTGACCAACTGGAAACTATTTCGATAATTCACAAAAAGTTTTAAATTTCCCATTTTTTTACACTAAGTAATATTTTTTGAACAATTACTGTTCATTTAAACCAATTTTTTCATCCTGTAAATCGTGAAATATGTTAATTTAAGTTAGAGGAATTATTCTTGAAATTAATCAACATTATTTACATAAAATTGATATTTTGCATTTTTTGGAGCATTTCCGGGTACAATAAAAGGGGATTGGGCGTATCAGCATAAAAAGTTATTAGGTGCGAATTATTCCTTGAATATTTCTTAAGGGACCGTCAAGCTTAATTTACAAAAAGTTAATAAAATGTGCTTATTTTTTCATTTTTCCGAAAACCGAGCACTTTTTTTTAAAACCAGATCATAATTTAAAAAGCTCGGGGTACTAGTCAATGTTCACCGATTAAAAAAATATAAAGTATTTATTTTTCCCCAAAACAACCAAATTTGGGAAGGGGGAAGGGGTGATCGATCGCCAAAATTCAAAATTCAAATTTTTACAGGTATACATGTGGACGCTCTATTCTTGCACTCATTCAAGACCTTTTTATAAATCTGAAAATCTTAAAAAAAATGGCATTTCTAAAAATAACAAAAAATAGAACTTTATTGTTAAATACAAAATGGTTGAAATAATTGTTGAGAAGTTGCTTGTAACAAATATTTAAGAAACCGTATTAGATTTAAATATGAAAATAAAATCAAGATCTAATGAAAATTTTTTATTAAAAATTGATTTTACCATTTAATATTTCTAGGATGAAATTACTTTTTTCAGATTTTAGTTGCTACATGTAAACCGAATCTTTTGACCGTTAATTAAATTCAGCAAGAAAAAGTGATGTCACTGATTATATACTGTGCCTGAAGTGGCCAGACATGATAGATAATGCCTAGGGATTATATGTAATGCCTGTATTATATACTTTGGCTTAACACACA
>NC_046659.1:144630391-144637402 GCF_010883055.1 Belonocnema kinseyi | reverse complement strand
AATGATTATACAGTATTATATCTGGTAAATACGAAAATTCTTTCGATTTAGAATCAATTAATATTTCAATACGTTTTCAAGATTAGTTGGTGTGCCGCTACCATATAATTTCATTAGGCTTTAATAAAAAATAAAAAACTGTTGTGCGTTGGTTAAAACTCATTATTACGTATCTGTCACTGTGTATAGACCTGGTTTATCAATTAAATCTTGGAAAAATAAAATCACCAATGATTTCGCATATCTCAAGAAAATTAAAAAACAACAACTGTGCACAAAACGCTTTTCAAATTATTATTATTTATTATGAAACACAAACAACACTGCCAAAATAGTTACATTTTTATTCAGAATTACAAATTTTCAAACGAAATAGTTGAGTTTTTAACTAAAAATATAAGTTTCCATACAAAAATAGAATAGTTACATTTTCTGTTTAAAACATAAGATTTCTACAAATTTTGAATTTTCAATAATCGGAAGAATGTTTTTTTCCTTACTCACAAATTTATTATTGTCAATTTGGCGTTACCTCTGATAAGGCCTCGAAATTTTATTTCACTTCAAAATTATTTGATATCCGCAAAAGTACTAAACAGAGCTGCTATAAATAATAATAAACCTTTATCAAACTCATTTATAATTTCAGTCTTCATGTTTTAATTGTAAAAGGTTATTCGCAATTAGTATTAAAAAATTAAAACACATGTGAGCACCGTAAAAGATAGCGTTTTTATCAACAAAAAACTTTAATGTTAAAAATGGACACTTTAGAAAGTAACATGTTTTTTCTTTTTTTCTTAATTAATATTTTCTAGCTTTTATACATAAAATAATATAGTTACAAGTCTACTAACTCTGGTCTTTTATGTTTTAAAGTTGGAAAATGTTCATTGAAAAAGAAATGGTAAAAAATATTTTTTTTAATTTTCCCAAAACTGATTTTGCTTTACAAATACTTATTTGATATGTAAACCAAAAACATTTTTTATCTTTGGAGTTTTTTCTATAATGCATATATTCCCAGATATTCAACGTTGAAATTTTTTCTTCATTTCATTACTTTAAAACGATAAAATTAAAAAATTTCATCTTGGGCTCATTTTACAGAAAATACAAATACGCATCTATTAAATTTTAATTTTTTTTAATCTACGAGTTCCAGCGATAACGTTATAACATTTATAGCAGGGATTTACTAATGAAATAGGATTCATCTTGACAATGTTTTGAAATTTAGAATTGATTTAAGAGTTAACCCTTTAAGCCCTTGTAATTTTCTAAAACTTGCATTAAGACTTACTTTATTTTTCGTATTTCTTACAAAAAAAAATTTGTATGTGAACTTTCTAATTTGTATGATATCTAAAACTCATAGCGTCACAAAACTATTTCAAAGTTATAAGAATCCTTGACTCGCGGTATAAATGAAAATGATTTGAATCATAAATATTTTAGCTCGTATGATTTTTTTTTGTATTTTTCTGCTTCAACAGAAATCTTTCGCCTGAATAAGATCTAAAGAAAATTTTCTACATATTTTTTTCGCGGAAGTTTATAAAGAATAAACAACGTTAATAATCTCAGGTATAGATTTTGAAACAGTTTCGTGAGAAATTATGAAACTGGTTAGTCTGGATGATTTTCTATTTACAAATGAAGTCTCTATACGTTTTTTTTCTCTTGAAGATACCAATTTTCTAACATCAATTTAGTAAGATAAGTTTTCATTTGTTCAGCAAATTTCTTTTTTCTTTCAAAAGGTCAAGCCTCAATATAGGCAATGTAAAAGTTCAAAATCGTTCTCCGTAATAGATTCTGAGCTATAATTGTACAAATATGTCAATTTTATGCTACCAAAAATTAATTCTTTGTGTTTATGCAAATTGCAAACCATTTCTTTTAACCTGAAATAAAAAAAAAAATGTATTGTCACAATTTCTAAATCTTTGTCAGCCTTTCTCAATATTTGACCAATTTTCTTTTACAATGAATAATTCTGTAGAATAATACATAAATAAGCTTGCATTTTGAAAACTTATTAATTTTCCTCCTAATGTAAAAAATGTTAGCAATAGAAATCTATTGAATATGATCTGATATTTTAAAATGTATTTTATTAGCTTTTATCAAGTTTCACAATCAAAGCATATGCAGTCCAAATTCCATTCAATAATACATAAAAAGAGTTTAACTTGTCAATTTTATTTTGGTGTGCGTTCGTCAAGCCTTCTCAGCAAATTTGTTAAATTATTCCTTAAATGCGCGGACGACAGAAGCAAATTTAAAAATAGATTTATTTTTCTTTTATTATTATTATTAATGTCTTTAATTATTCCACACTGATTATACCAGTATATATAAGTATATTTTGTAATTATAAGGTTCATAAAAGCTTGCACGATTAACATATTCCGTGTCCTGTTATGAAGTTACTTTCATTATTTGAAAAACGTCGCTAATTTATTGCAAAAAGTTTTATTTCTATGCAGCTAGAGATTTATAAAGACCAAGAATAACATTATACCTGAAAATGTATAAATAAGTGGAAAAACTAAATATCCTTAAAAGTTAATAAATAGGATTACACGACTTAAATATCTTAAACTTTATATCTTGCTAAACTATGTTTACATTTCTAATAACAATATTAACTAAATGTTAATTTCTCACTAAATACTAAAGTCAGCATGTTTTCTGTTTCAGGTACGTCTTCCTCAAACAGTTGGCTATTTTCTATTTTTAAATAGAATTTGATGGTGAAATTGGTAGGTAAGAGATACTATTATACAATTACGAGCCGCTTGAGTCAACATTTTCTAATTTGAACTAAGTTTTGTCTAAAAATAGTCATTAAATTTTTATATACAGTTTTAAGATAGCCTTGGATAATATAATGGATATCGAAATTTCTGCACTATAGGATAGCTTTCTCGACATAGTTACTGTCGATATAGCTTGCTTAGATATTTGCATAGTTATACTCGTCTACTTATTACACCTTGAAGGAGTTTTTTGATTAAAATTAGCCATTTTTAAAAAAATATGTTTCTGAAAGTTCACTGGAATTCGTGAATCAGGAACAGGTTTAAGTCGAAACAAATGATCTATGTAATCATGAAATGAAAATTGTATTTCTCGAAGTAATTTTTCAATTCTTTTTAAAACTGAAGCCATTATAACCTCATTTTTCCAATGAAACAAATGGTTCTTAACGCAATCGCTAAAAATTAACGCTTGAACCCTTCAGTCTGAACTTTCTTTAGATTTTTTACATTAAAAAACAAACAAAAATGAACCAGACTTTATTAAAAAAATGTATTAATTTTACTGTGAGTGTATGCAACATATAGTCCAATTTGTAACTTGAACTGAAAACAATTAGAGCGAAAAATTCTTTAAATACCTAACTATTTAAAACAGTATTTAGGCTAATTTTTATTTGCTGTATTATTATTTTACAGCAAATCGGAATGCCACATGTCATTTTCAGACGAATGAATTTTTGGTAATTTGCTGTTCCAAGGATATGGTATCATGATATAAGGCACTGCGTTAAAATAAATTTTAGATAAAATGGTCATTATCATAAAAAATTATTTTAGGTTGTAATTTGATGGGATGAAAAATTATGGTAACCAAAATAAACATTTTGAGGAAAAATCGTGAAAAAGCGGAAATCTTTTGAAAATGAAAGAAACGTTATTGTTAAAAAACCGAAAAAATGGAAAGATGAGAAAGATGGGAAAGAGGAAAATATAAATGTGATTTTCCAACTTATTAAGCAAAAAGTAAACTGCACTGTTATATATTTTGCATGCGGGTTTAAGGGAATTTCGGGAATAATACCTGTGGCCTGATTTTTTTTCCTAACTGCCTTCTATGATTGGCAGATAGGGCATGATTTGACGTATCTTTTAATTTCTTAGTACATTCCTGCCCATTCTGCTTTGGCTCTTTCTTTGGTAATGGTATTATTGTCTCTCAAGTAATCACCATGAGCTTCTCTCATAACTTCGTTCTTTTCTTATTTAGTTAGCTCGCGAGTTTGAAACACAAGTAAAAACTGGAGTCTGCATAGTAGTTGGACAAATAGTGGAACATTTCTACTATTTCTTCTCTTTCGACAGGTGTAAACTATGTATATTTTCGTGTCTTCCAGAGCTTCACTCAGCACGTCTGGACTAGTAATCGGAAATAGTCTAGATAAGCAATCTGCAGATTGATTCTCTTTACCTGTAATGTACTGAACTTCATACTTGTATTGTTCTAATCTACACATTCATCTCAACAGGCATGAGCTTGTGTCTGTTACGTTATACAGCGAAAACAAGGCATTGTGAACCGTCTGAATTGTAAACTTTTTTCCTAGTAGGTACATAAACGTTTATTTTTCGGCCTACTTGCTTTAAAAAGTTGACTTGCTTACACTTCCATTTTTACCGAATTTTCTTACAACTATGTCTTACAAAAGTACGCACTGCAGTCACCAGATGTCTCTCAAGGCTGCTGCCGCTTGTCCCCCTAAAATTTATGTTTCTCTGCCCTATTTCAACCCTCACATCCCCTTCAGACACCCTTTTCTCACCCCTATTATCCCCCATTACTACAAGAACCACCCTTGTAAGCCATAAAGGCCAAAAATCCTGAACACAAAACTACCCTGCTCCCTTGAAAATCTAACCTTATTTTCCCTATTTAGCCAAATCCCACCCCCCCAACAAAATTTAAATTAATTTTTATCTTCCCAATGTACCCCTCACAACCGTATTCATCTCCTAGGCTTTCAGTCTCACATTCCACTCACAGCTTCCTTGTTAAATGCTCTTGATATAAACAAGCATGTGTGACCGTTCTGTGATGAGCACCATATTCAATCTAAGGCTAGATACGTCTATTGTGACCCCACAAAAGTTTCTTGAAGTTCGGGAATCGTAGTACTAGTGCTTAGCATAGAGTGCTCTTTGGTTATTTTAAAACAGAGGTCTTGCTTTACTCGAGAAGGTTTCAATAAATTTTTTATAGTATCCCGTCAAACCGAAGGAAGACTGATATTCATTCACTCTGGAAGGGATTTCAAAGTTCTTAACTGCTTGAGTTTTTGATGTATTAGGTTTTACTCCATGCATGGTGAGCAGATGGCCTAAATTTTCAAGTTCCGATCGTAGATACTCGCTTTTTGTTGGTTCTAATTTTATTCCTAATTCTTTTTATCCTTTCAAACACATTGATTAAATTTTGGTTGTGCTTCTCTAGGGTTTTTCCTTAAATTACTATGTCGTCTATGTGCACAAGGCATTCTCTGCCAATTAGACATCTGAAGGCGTTGTCCATGATTCTTCGGAATGTGGCTGATGTATTTTTTAGGCCGAAAAGCATACGGTTGTATTCATAGTGGCCTTGAGATATTGAAAATGTGGAATATTTTTTGGATGCCTCATTCATTGGAATTTGGTGGACTCCTCTACTCATATTAAAAGCAGAGAAAAACTTCGCTTGTCCTAATTGGCCGAGAATATCATCGTTAACAGGTAAGGGATACTCATCTTGGTCGGGATTCTTATTAATGTGTCTGTAATGAACGTTCATTCTTATTTTATTTCCTTTTTCGGGCACTACCAAAGGTGAAGAGGTAAACGAAGATTGGCAAAGCCTTATGATTCCTTCATTTAAAGTTCCTGCGTGAGTTTCAGGATAAATTGTCTGTGGGCTTCTGGTAACTTATGTGATCTCAGATTCATTATCTTTCCTGAATTCAGCGTAATTTCGTGCTCTGTCAGTTTTGAGCATGGTAATGAGTCTTTAGGTAGTGTTAAAACCTCAATTTATGTTGTAACCATTTTTTTCAATCAGTTGTCGAATTGAAGGTTCTATGTGGTTTGGCTGCGTAATTTTCAGGATTTTTGCGTAGTTTATTCCCTCTAGAACTTTCAACAGAGTTAATTCGTAGTTATGAAATGGTACTCATAATTCGCCTTGACGAATAGTAAAGAAGTAGCTTGCTTTGCATAGTATTAAGAATTTTCAGTGTCAGCGAGTTTCCGCGTGCCTCCGGCTTTGTGTCAGGTAGGTTTCGACCATACTTACCCTCATCTGCTTTATCAGACGATGATAATGCTTTGCAGTCCGTCTCTATTTCTCCGTTCAATCCCGCTGTTCGTCCTATTGCCGTAATCGAAAGTTCTGTGGTTCGATTCCCGGCGTCGCGAAGGAGAAGACCTTTTTCAGACAATATTTCAACTCAAAAATGTTTAATTTATAGCTCCATCTAGTCTAAAAATAAATTGAGAATTTCTGTTACATTCTAAAGATAATGTAGATTTCTTAAAAAATATGTACTGCTTGCATAATATCTGATAAAGAAGTTATAAATGTAGGTTCTGAAATTAGTACAAAATACACACAATTCATAGTAGAGTTCAACAAACAAAATATATAAAATTTCGCATTTTAGGCAAACTTTAGGTGGGTACAAAGCGCGAGCCTGTTCGGAAAAAATTGCTATATTGATAGACAATAAGTTTATTTATTCATAGGATTACAAATACATTATCTGTAGATTAAATTGTATCTACTTTTTATGAATTTAAGCATTTATAGACTGTAGGATATCACTTTTGATTTGCCTAGTCGAGCCTATGACGCACCCGGGGTGTTCCAGGGAGTGCATGGGACAGCCTGTGATATTCCTTCTTATTATTTCGTGTGTACGATTGGCGTCGTAAAGGTGCACTATACACTCTATCCATTCCTTCTGGCAGTGTTATATATACATGGTCGGTGGGTGGAAAAATAACGTCGGAATTTCCAGTATCATTATAATGGTGGAGTGTCCACACATTGGAATTTTCAAACAAGCCAGTTGAATAAAATCAAACATTTTCATTTAAAGGGTTTATCTCCATATGGGATAAAAAATGAATTGGTCTCAGTTCATGGCACATCTGCCCCTGCCTTAGCAACGGTTTATAACTGGGTAAATGAATTTAAGCGTGGTCGTACATCAATAAG
>NC_046659.1:144628604-144630291 GCF_010883055.1 Belonocnema kinseyi | reverse complement strand
GACTCTGGGATACCAGGCGACCTCTCAGAGTAAGCAGCCTTATCCTTGCATGCGGGGCTCTACAAGGATGGACGAAACCCTTTCCCTAGCTTCTCGTGGGAAAAACAATGACAACATCAAACATAGTTGTAGTAAGTGCGGTTCAAAACAACAGAACACGCAGAGCTCCCGACAATGGGTCGGCCAACAATGCCGACCAATCTAGAGCTGGGGGAGCCAATGATAATGGATTCAATGCGATGGATCAGCGGGATCTCGTGACCTCTGGGTGGACGGAGCGACTGAATCACGACTTGCTAGACTGCTACAATGCGAGTGTGGCCCGTGAACGGGGTTACATGGCACGGCTGCATGCTCTGTGGTGCGAGAAACACCCGGAGCTATCGCACTTTTCGCAGCAACGTCTGCGAAACCATGCTGAACTACTCCGTAAAAGGGGCTATGTAAGCGTAACGCCTACTCTACCACAGCTAGAACAAGCCGGAAAAAAAGAAAGAGAGGCGACACGAAGACCAACCGCGGGCATGCATCCAGTAGATGAAGAGCGATGCTTTACGACCCGGAGAAACATCAACACCAAGGTTTCTCTCAAGCCTAAAGATCTGGCTCAAATGGATGACGAATTTCGTGGACATTTTTCCGGTGAATCCGACCTCTGGACTATTAATTATTGTGTGTATAATTCAGCAAGTGCTTTGGCCGATGCGAACCGTAAAACAAAACCAACGGCTGATCATAAGACCAAAAGACGAATGCATCACATCTGGCAGGAATTTTACCGTCACGGTTCGAAAGTTTGCGCGCGAACTCCGAACCCGTTACCACACACTTAACAAGTCATAGCTGCTGACCATCAGGTAGCCTATTGTTGTGAGAATACGGATACTATCTGACGCTAAGAGAAGTCTAGAGCGGAACACCCACCCAAACCAGAGGAGATCGAAGTATTTTGGAGAGAAGTCTACGAAGTTCAGCATAGACTGGACGAAGACTCGGAAAATATAAATAGCTTCAAGGAGTTATGTGTTGCCCTCATAACACCTGATAAAGAATGCCCACCCATCACTACCGAGGAGGTGAAAAAAGTATTAAGAGGGATGAAGAACTATTCCGCACCGGGACCAGATTGTATCAAAACCTTCTGGTGGAAGAAGTTTTCTTCAAACTATCAGCATTTGGCCCGTATTTTCACCTCATATTTGGAGTCGGAAGAGCCGATTCCAGAGTGGTTGACGAAAGAGCGCACAACACTCCTGCCGAAAATAGGCAACTTAGCTGACCCGAAGACTACAGGCCAATAACTTGTCTGAACACGCTTTATAAGATATTCACAGCTATCCTAAATGATAGGATCGTTCGGGCAATTGAACCTGTGTGGCAAGAAATGTATGAACAATGAATCTCAAAGAAAGGTGTAGCCGGATGTCGGGAGAACCTGCTCATCGATAGATGCAGCATTCTACCAGCGTGACCTATCGATGGGCTGGATTGATTATCGGAAAGCTTTCGATTCTAAATCCCATAGACTTATCATCTGTCTTTTGGAAATCTTAAAGGTTCATCCGCAAATAGTTCGGTGCATAGAAGATTGATGCCGCTTTGGAAAACCAGATTTACTATCTCATCTGGAAAAAATCGCGTGACAACTAACAAGGTCACGTTTCAGAGAGGTGTCTTTCAGGGTGAC
>NC_046659.1:144626469-144628504 GCF_010883055.1 Belonocnema kinseyi | reverse complement strand
TACAGGGACCCTCTATCCGCAACCCGAGGACGCGTTCGGTGGCTTTGTCATAGGCCCTTCGGTTTGATTCTAGAGGAATCAAAACCGAACCGAATGGTGCATATATATATACACTCACTTACCTGATGGCGTCACGAACTTAGCATTGAGTCGACGGTACCTCATGCGAGGCACGGCAATGGCTTACGCAAACCTATAGCTGATTTTCAGCTGTAGGATATGTTTGCAATGGCGTTGGTTACCACCTCCCAAACAAGGGACGTTCCATGCCAGTGCGCGCTCTTATATAGCGGACTCTGCGAGGGCGTTGCGTGGAAGTCGTTTGGATGGAGATGCGTGCGTCTAGCTTCGCCAGAGTTCTACTCGCGTTCCTTGCTTCTACTCGCCCTGCTGTCTTTGCTGACGTCACGGATGACGTTGCTTCTCTCTCTCTGTCTCTCTTACTCTAATCAATAAAATAGTCTTGTTCTATGCTGGACGCGTAAAACCAGAGACTTCAATCTGTGACTTTTGAGTCTCGACGCTAACCGCCAGAAACGCATAACCTTCTTGAGAATGAACTCAACATGAAATATTTTTTTGTTAAGAAATCGTGTTTTTAGGCATTTGTTTAAGATTCACAAAAAATCAATAAAATTTTAATGAATCAAGTATAAATTATCAAAAGAGGCTTATACAATGATGTAAATGTACTACAAATAGGAGAGAATAGTATGTGTTCTAGAACAGCATGTGTTCAAGATGTACGCTTGTATCATCGGCAAAAATCTGTTTCTCATTTGTCGTATGCTTCTAATTTTGTTGCCAGCGAATCTTTGAAAATATTTTACGTAGGAAATTTGTGAATGTTCGACTGAAAAAGACATTCACTGGTTGTAGTGAAACGCTCGATTAAAGAAATGTCTGAAGTACAAAATTTGCTAAGAGCTATTTTTGAAGAATACCAGTGTCAGATTTGGTTTTCTTATACTAGAAAATCTTCTTTCGGACCAATCTTTCGAAAGAATGTAAAATAATCGTTTGGAATATACACATAATTTAATAATTTCTCCTATATTTGATTTAGTTTAAATTAATGAAATGGCAACCTAATTGATAAATAAAATTATTTTAGCTTTTGGTTTTGATGTCTTTATCATGCGATCTTGAAAAAGTACTGTAATTTTTAACAATTCTAACTTAAAAGAATTCTCGGATTTAGTAGAATTATTACTTATGTAGATGAGTCATAAATGTATTAGATGCGGACTATTTTTAAAGTGAGACCAGCATTATCCCTGGTTAAACTCTGTTCATACTAAAGAATATATAAGACACTTATCGCATGGGAGCCGTAAAACTTAGCATACATAGCAGCGATTTTAGTGTTGATTCTATCACGAACTTCCCTGAAACTTATATTTTTGTTTTCTATCATCTTATCGACTGAAAAGATATGAATATTGTCACAGAAATACAACTTCTTGTCTTTGCTGGCTTCGTAAATTTTGAACGTGAGTGTAATGTAATATGAAAACTCGAAACTGTTATTATTAGTTATTTAATTTGAAACATAGTCTTCAATATCAGATTATCTCACAATTTAAAATATAGTAAAAACCTTAGAATAATAAACACACACTGACAGAAAAACTTGCGATACAAATACACGCGAAAAGCGAGTGGTACAAGGTATGAGTTTTAATGTGGACGGGTGGGACATCTTGCTTTATAATTGTAAATTAAGGTGGTCAAGAAAATATGAACATTAAGTTCATATGAAAAAGGGTTGAAATATATACTATATATAGCTACCTCTCGTTTTTAAAATTTATTTTCACAAATAGTTTTCTGTTTAAATAAAAAATCGCGCTATAATTGATTATACGAGGGTAGTTCAATAAGTCCTTAGAATGAAGTATAAAAACTATTTTTTTTGGGTAAATTTTTTTTAATTTTTCAACATAATCTCCTTGGAGCTCTATACACTTGCTCAATCGCTTTTCAAGTTTTTTTAATCCTTCAGAAAAGTGCGTTTTCGGAAGTTCCTCAAAAT
>NC_046659.1:144623090-144626369 GCF_010883055.1 Belonocnema kinseyi | reverse complement strand
GAAGAAGTGGGCAAAGGAGCATTTCTATACAAAGCAGCGGAGGAGGCTGCTGAAACAGTTGGACTTGACTTCAGTATTAGGGGTGAGCAAAATGCATCAAATATAATCTATCTCGAGCACTCACTCCTGAAAGCCCGGATTAAGATAGCACAAGAGAAACACTTTCATGCACAGCTCCTCGAAAAGAGGATGCACTGTATCTTCCACAGAAATGTGAAGGATCAGTCAATGTCTTGTGAGCTAACGTTTGCTTTCCTTAAATCGCCCGGATTGAAGTTTGGTACAGAGGCTTTCATTTTTGCATGCCAAGACGGTGTCATTTCCACCTTAACATACCGTCGTCACATTTTGAGCCAACACATTCCTGATGATAGCTGCAGGGCGTGCCATGCACACCCCGAGCATTTAGCTCACATACTATTTAATTGTCCAACTCACGCGGAAACGACCTACATTCAAAGGCACAATGCGGCACTAAGAGTGCTTTATTACCATCTCTGTCACTCCTACGGCATTCACCTTAATATCGCTCCTCTAAATGCACCTAGGAAATTGAGTCAATTGTCGAGAATGGGAAGTGCCGCATATACTACAACTTTATATTCTCGACAATTGTTTCTGTTTCTCACTCGAGGTGAAATCACAACTAAGAGACTCTCCTCATGTATTTTTTTAAATAAGTGACAAGCTCATGAGGATGTTACCTTGCAACAATTATATTTAGATTTTTGTTACCACACGTTGCTGAAATTTGAAATCAGAGTTATTTAAAAGAAGTAAGATAATTACTTTCTTATCTCGGCATCCCGTCTATTGGAGTCAACAATGCCTCCCTTGCATACATAAACACAAACCTCTTTACTTCGCCAACACTTTCTCAGCGTGACGATCTGCGACACCATACTTGTCACCAGAATTGAATTTAAAGATGGTAATTATACTTTAAAAAAATAAACTCACTAAAATTAAATCTCATTGGTTGTTTTCGCTTCTTGTTTTCACTTATACCCCCCCCCCCCTCTCCTTCTTACACAAGCTAGCTGCCATTCCAACTCGCATGTTTCCTCTGAGATAGCTGGTATTCCAGGCTTCTTAGCCAATACCCTTACTCACTGCTTCCCGACCCATTTCTTTTTCTAATAACTCACAATCTCCATTAAGATCGTTTTTTCTTAAGGACAAAAAGGCAAAATTGAAAACAACATTTCAGCTACTGCTGCAGAAACTTACCTTTGCATTTTCCTGTCCTTCACTCCAAGATACAGTTTCATCTCACTCTGCCTTGATAGAAAGAAATCAATCGTCCCGGAAGATTATTATCCTTGCTGCTACCTTCAAATACCCAAATAAGTGAGAAGCGTATCACTCTATAAACTATGAACCCTACGAACAGTGCCTGCCACTCCCAGGAGTCAAGTAGGAAGTAGTCAGTCTAAAGAACTACAATTATTAACAAATTTTCCGTGAAAAGTTTATGACTGACATTCTCTTTAAGTATTTAGTTAACTATTGCAGAGGAAAAATTTAACACCATTCTGAGACTCGTCACCTAAAGAACATAATTATTGCAGTCAAACAAAATTAATAATACATGAAAAATAAATACGATAAAGATAAATGATAACAAATAATAAAAACAATCTGTTAAATTTAAAACAGAATACTAACGATGCTCAAAGGTTTACGAAAACATTCTTCATAAACTCTGAGCCATAACGAATTATTTTATGTGGAGAATATTTACATTTTTAAATAAAATGATCAATTTCAAACAAAATACTTAAATTTTTAACCAAATAGTTAAAGTTTAGATCGAAAAAATGCGAATTTTTTAGAAGACAAATGAATCTTTGACAAAAAATTCATGTTCAGCAAAGATACATGAATTTTCAACCAACTAGTTATATTACTATCAAGACGAATTTTCAAAAAACTAATTACACAATCAAAATATTATTTTACGTTGTTTCCAAAACGCTGTATATCTTACCTCAAAAGATGAATTTTTATCGAAGAAAATAATTTTTTTACCTAAAAATAAATTTTTAGCAAAATACATGATGCTTGAAACAAATAGTTACAATTTCAAACTAGAATTTTTTTAGTTTGTAATTAGTAAACCGAATTTTTAATCCGAAGAAAAAAGAATAAGCACCGAAAAGAGATGAATTTTTTTTAAAAATGGTTGAAATCTCTTGATTTTTGTCAATTTCTTGAATCCTGTGAGTTCCATAAATTCTGTGAATTCTTAAAATTTATTGCATTCCTTAAATCCCGTAAATTCATTAAAACCCATTTATTTCTTGAATCCCGTAAATTGCTGGCTTTTCTTGCGTTACTGGAATTTCATGAATTTCCTTTAATTCCTTTAATTCCCTGAATCCTTTGCATAGAGGTAATTTTTTGAAATCCATAAATTCCTGAAATTTAGTCGAAGCGAGGTTTTTTAACATGCAGATATCGAACCTGGTTTTGATTCCCATAATTTTGGAAGATTCGAAATAATTTTAGGTATTAAAACTTTCGAGAACGCAAAGTAATTCGAGTACTGGAAACCTCCAAGAATCCAAAACTGTAGGATAACTCGAGCTTTCGAGTTTTCTTAAAAACCCTAATAGTAATTCAAATTTTTTCAATTATTTGACACATTTGTCAAAAACAAACTTACGCCGAAAATATTTTACTGTTTTATATTATGAACAACCCTTTTCTAAACATTGTTTGAATTTGTATTGAATGTGATAAAAAGCATTGCATAAAATAACAAATAGGTGAATAAAGAACTTTATACGAGTAGTACAAAATATACATGGTTTCGGTGTAGTATAATTTCAGGCAATACAAAATTTTCATGATATACAGTGTGCGGAAAAATTTGGATGGTCGTCTGAAATAAAAATCTAATTCCTTATATAAGTTTTTTTTCATCATTAAGTGAAATAATCTGCGAGCATCAATAAGGAGGTGATATAATTTTTAAATGCGAAAGTTTTATTTTTCAAATAAATAATTCACGTCTTACTTTGATAAGGTTCAAAACAAAACGACTTGCACCTCTAGTTTTTTTTTTGAGCTGCCAAACAAAAAATCGCACAGTGCATAAGTGCTCTCAAATCCAGTACAAAAATTAATATAACATACATACAGTAGAATTAAAAATAATATGGTAAATTTCGCCTACTTGGTGGGTACCTATCGCCACTACGTAGCGCGTCCTCAGGTTGCGGATAGAGGAAAGGCCCCTGAGGTTAAACACCCCTGAGGTTAACTGCGAATACA
>NC_046659.1:144613619-144622990 GCF_010883055.1 Belonocnema kinseyi | reverse complement strand
ATTATAATGAGTGGATGGATGATGCACAGGATAGAGACGCGTGGCGGTCTCGGGTAGATGAGGCAATGAACTTTCGAGTTCCAAATGCTGATAAATAATAATGGTAAATTTCGTATTTTGGAAATACTTCAATTAAAGGTGGAGCGCGAGTGCATGTAACAAAAAATTCAGTAATAATTTTAAATGTTAAGTTTGTTTATTGATACTCTTTAAAATACATTAATTTTAGATTAGGACAACTAATTAGGCACCTAATTTTGTAATAAAATATTCAACTTTATAAAACTGAACTATGCGCATTTATGAAATGAAAAATGTTACATTGAAAGTGTTTTTTGAATGCCATTTGAAACTCTGAAATCAACGGACATATTTGTAGAATCAAAATTCTTTAAAATGAGTTAAAAATGAGCATAGCATGTTTTCATAATGATAACGACAATTAATTAAATCTTGACGTATATACAATATAGCCTGTTCTTCTTAAATTTCTTTAAAAACTGTGAGAATGTGATAATATATTACTTTCTTAATTATCATAGTTCGTTCATACGATTGCGAAATAGAAGAGAGAACCCTTGAGCAAAAATTTATTATTACTGATTGAACGTTATCTCAAACAAGGCTCGAATGTGTAATTTACAATCATTTAATGTGATCTAAAATAACGTACAGAAATTCTATGATTAAAAGCAAATATTTTTAAAACTTAATTTAAAATTAAAGTAAAAATAATAATATAAATTACCTCAGCTCTCATATTTCACTTATAAAATGTTATTTAGCAAGTATATTGCCATTCGTTTCTTTAATGTTTAAATAAAGAAGTAACGTTCTTAATAATAATAAAGTAATAATTAAAATACTTAGTATTGTGTATTTTACTTTCAAAATGCACAATTTGCAGCAAACCTCTAATTTGATGACATACTAAGGATTATTAAGTATTCAAAATTATTTTGTAAATTTAGCCATGTAGGGGCAGGGTATGGTATAGACTTACGAAAAATTCACTAATTCACTAAGTTCACTAAAATTCGTCAAAGCGAATATATTATACGAAAAACTGAAATCTCGTGAAAGATAACGTTTTGAGAATGTACGTGGAATATTTATCATAGATATTAATTTCAATATTGCATTACACTTACATTTAAAAATAAGAAAGCCCGCGAAGACAAAAAGTTCCATTTGAGTGAAAATCTTCATATCTTCTGAGTGGATAAGATAAGGGAGAACAGAAGTCTAAATTTTCAAAGAGTTTTCGTATTAGAAAGTTTATCACTTGAAAAATGTGAAAAGAATTCATGAAATTCATGAAACTAATGAAGTTAATTGAAATCACGAATCTCACGGGATTCGCGGAATTCATGGAATTTCACGGAATTCAAAGAGTTCACGGAATTGATGAAATTCAGGGAGTTCATGCAAACCAAGGATTGAATGAAGTTTAAGGAATTTATGCAATTCACGGAATTAATGAAAATCATGACATTCAATGAATTTACGGAATTCTATCAATTTTTGGAATTAAAGGAAGACACAAAATTCAAGGAATTTGTGGAATTTAAGGAATTCCTTAAATTATCTTACATTTTTTGGAATTTAATGATTCCTTGAATTCAATAAATTTCTTAGAATTTTATGAAATCCTCGAATTCGAAGAATTTAAGAAATCCGGTGAATTCGTTGAATTCTGTGAATTCAATTTATTGCCTAAATTGTTAACTTCCGTGGTTTCCGTGCGTTATATAAATTCCCTGAATTCCATTTATTCTGTAAATTTTGCGAATGCTGTGAATTTTTTTGAATGCCTTCAATTCTTTGCAATTATTGAATTCAGCTTTGACGTTCTAATTTTGAACAACTCATAAATATAAATATTAATTTAAAGCAAAAGGCTTTAAACGATTTTTTTGTGTGACTGTGTTATTATTCACATAATGAATCTCCTTTAATATTTGTCTAAATCACATGAATTATTAAAACTCAATACAATGATTTCTATGCACAAATAACGAGAAGTAGAATCACTATGTGGTTTTTTCTGCGAGTCAGCTGCCAAAAATCTCGTCTAATCATTATTGTTTTCTTGTTAATAATTTTGATTTGTTATTTTTCGTTGGCTTCTTACGCGTGAATATTTCCAATTCTTCCCTTTCGCTCCAACCTAGATAACCATTTGCATTATGAAAAAAATTTCCTAAAAAAGAAAAGAATTTTTTTTATTTACAAAAATAAAAAAGAAGAAAGAAAAGTCAGAAGGCAAAGAACCAAATCCCCTTTCTTCAATTTTTCATTTATTGCTTATGTTTATTATTATCAAATCGCAATAAAAAAACATTTATGAAAAATGATCAACAACTTTTCGTCCTTATACAGCACTCTTAACAAGGCAAGGAAAATTCGAGCAGGCAGTACCAGCAACGGAACAACGATGCTCTCTCCATTTTCAGTTTTATTTCCTCTTTTTGATGTTTGCGCAAACAAACAATCTTTTCTCCTTTTTAGGATTTTTTTTCTTCAAATTACAATAGGAACATTTTACGGTAATTGTCCGAATTTGGTCGATGGATTCATGCTTTTATTAACACTGTTCACAATTTTCGGAATTGTACCACACTTCTAGACGACTTCTACACTACAAGCGTAAGGTAAAATTGCAAGCATGGTATTGGAATGACAAAATTGCAATTCGCGGAATTCATGAAATTTTACGGAATTCACGGAATACGCCTAATTTATGGAATTCACGGAACTCCAAGGAATTCATGGGATTCATAGAATTGTTGGAATTCGCAAAAATGACCAAATTTATAGAATAAGGAATTCCAGAAATTCAAGGAAATTACGAAATTCACGCAATACGCTTACCTCATGGAATCGACAGAATCCACGGAATTCTTGTAACGTCCGGAATTCATAGAATTCATACGATTTTCGTAATTCAAGGAAATAAAGGAATTCACATACCTTATGGCAATGAAGAAATTCGCGAAATCTCCTGTAATTCATGGAATTTAAGGAATTTACAGAATTCATGGGATTCCTTGAATTCGTGATATTGACGGAATTCATGGTATTGAAGAAATTCAAGGAATTCAAAAAATTCTTGGAATTGAAGGAAATTCCGTGAATTACATAAATTCAATGAATTCCATGAAATCCGAGATATCCATGAGTTGCGTTATTTTCATTAATTCTGTCTATTCCGTGAATTCCGTGATTTCCATGAATTCTGTATATTCCATGAATACCGTGAATTCTAGCATTTCCGTGAATTGCATGAATTATCGCATCCCATAAACTCCGTGAAGTCCATTACTTCCGTTAATTTCTCAAATATTATAAATTCCTTGATTTACGCAAATTCTTTGGATTCCGTAAATTCGTTGAATTCTGTGAAAATTCCATGAGTTTCCTTATTTCATTGAACCTCGTGAATATTTTGATTTTATTTATTACGCGAATTCCGTAAATTCCATGAATGCATTGAATTCGTTGAGTTTGGCGAATTCTATAAATTCTGTGAAGTTCTATAGTTCTCTAAATTCTTTGAATTCCGTAAATTTCATGAATTCCTTGAATTCTACGAAGATGCGCGTTACATACTATACAGCCACAAAAGTTTTGGCTTCATCAGTCGAGTTACTGGCTACTGAACATGTATTATAAAATTCCACTCCATGTGAGGCATTATACCAACGTCAGCATTTAGAAACCACACCATTATGTATTGTAGCGTTACCTGACGTTTTGGAAATAAACTTGAAATACATGTAGTGGAAGTTTTAAACAGAAATTATTAACAGTGTATATTTAATATATAATAGAGTTTAACATAATGTAAATAATTCTGCGGTTTGGACATATTTCAATTATCGGTGAAGTGCGAGTGCTTTAGAAATAATACTAAGACATTAATAAACAATGTTTTATTCATTCATGGTATTCAGGATACATGATGTGAGGATTATTATGTATCTACTTTTACCGGACATCCCTGGCACATAAATTATAGCCAACAATCAGATATTCTGAAGATATCTTGAGATATCTACGAAATATCTTGAGATATTCTTGGAATATCTCATGGATATCGAAATTTTTGGACTGTAGTATATCGCTCGTGAAATACGAGGTCTGTTCAAAAAATACGTGGATTGAGGTCATAAAAAATGTACTTTATTTGGAAGTTGCACGCCTGAGTATCCTTCAAAATACTCTCCTCCCCAACGCACAGACTTATCCCAACGGTGTTTCTACTTATTGAAACAGTCCTGGTACGCTTCTTTTGTGATGACTTTCAGCTCCTTCGTCGCATCTGCCTTAATCTCTGAAATCGTCTCAAATCTTCTTCCTTTGAGGGTTTTTTTTTAGTTTTAGGAACAAGAAAAAGTCACAAGGAGCAAGGTCAGGTGAGTATGGGTGGTGGGGAAGAACATTAATCGAGTGTTTGGCCAAAAACTCACGAGTTCTGAGTGCTAAGTGAGCTGGAGCGTGGCACAAATTTCGCAGTGACGCGGTACATCTTCAATTTTTCATTCAAAATCTCGTAACAAGATCAAACTGATATCCCACACTCTTCGGCAAGCTCCCTAATGGTCAGACGTCGATTTTCGCGCACCAGGGTATTGATTTTGTCAACCTGTGGGTCGTCAGTTGACATTGAAGGACGCCCAGGACGCTCATCATCGTCAATCGACTGTCGCCCACCCTTGAAACGTTCGTGCCACTTGAAACATGCAGTACGCTTCAGGACAACATCACCGTAGGCCCTGTTGAGTATGGCAAATGTTTTAGTTGCAGATTTCCCGAGTTTCACACAAAATTTCACAGCAATTCGTTGCTCTTTCAGGCTGTCCTTTTTACAATCCCACAAACAAACAAAAAAAACACTCTTTACTTAAAACCATGCAGCTTGTTAACAAAAGAAAATAGTTGCGACTGGAATACCGGGTTTTAAAAAGCTGATCTGTACGAAGTTAGCGACACCAAGCGGATTCTCCTGAATCAAACTTCGAGCCGCGAAATTCAAACGGTCCGCGTATTTTTTGAACAGACATCGTATCTCCAAAGTGTCTAAGGTGTCTAAGTTGTCAATGTCTCTTAGTTATCAAGAATATGGGACGTTCCAGAATGGAAATGATCTTCCCCTGGGTTCGATGGGTGTCTTAAAGGTGAGCTGTACGCCTTGTGATATTCTTCTGGCATTGTCACGTATATGTGATCCGTGGCTGGATAATTGTCTGGTGGGCAATTTCCGTTTGGATATTGATGGTGATATCTACTTGCAGGGTAAGGTTTAAATTGGGCAGCTGAATAAAATTCGCGATTTTCTATATTTATATGAGCGACATTTGGAGTATGATTAGCAGGGCGATGTGGAAAGAGCATACGTGGATCGTAGTTGAGATCATGTGCTCTCCAGGTAAATTGGGTTGTCCATCTGCACCTAATTTTGTAAGAAAAAATTCACCTTTTTAGAAATGAACTCTGAGTATTTATGAAATTGAACTGTTACATTGAAAATTGTTACATTGAAATTATTTTTTGAATGCCATTGGAAACTCTGAAGTTAACGGACACATTTTTCTTTCATAACTCAGAATAACCGTAATATAATGTGAGTTCTTGAACAAACAAACTCTTGTATGCCTACTTTACAGAAATGTATGGTTTTTTATAGTCATAGCTTATATATTGAGAATACACTATACAAATTTCAAGCATTTTTATCAATAAATGGCCAAATAATGTAAAAGTTTCATAAAAAAAATTTGTCTGCCGTGTCAAGCTGAATACGTATGTATATTTTGTTTTACGTTTCCTCATCTCCATCACAGTAGACTCTACGACACTTCTCGCTAAGACATTTCTGGTTTTCAGAGTTCTCCTTCGTTCATTTACCCTCACTCCTTGTATCATCTCACGCATACTACTGTAGTAAGAGGAACTTACTGATCTGTTTGGTAGTTTTACTGACTAATTGAATTTGTCAGAATTAATTCTTCTTTGAACATAACCTTAACTATATAACCTGTTCATTGACATTTATAATAACAAACATGTTGTACGAATAGTATAAATAGAGGGTACAATATACTGCATGAATGAAAATATTGCTTTTGCATTAGGTAAATACAGGTTTGAAATTTCCAACATATTTTAAATTTAGTGCCAAAAAATTTGCAGAAGCTGCATTATTTTCTGTTCTCACTCGCGTACTTCGACGCATTTGTGTGTGATTAGTTTAAGAAATTTCATTTATAGAAGATGTCTTTTAGAGACGTTAGTTCACAAAAATATGTTTTTTAAATTGAAAAATAAGATGTTTACGTCTAGCCTTTCTTGAAAACTAATTTAATCATCTGATTTATTTTTTTTTTGTAATAACTAACCATATCGATCAGAAGTTTTTTCGTTCGTTTCCCAAGGGAGTGAAGATGGAGTAGGATCTTTTTTTCAAGAAATAATTTTAATCTAAAATAATATATTTATTATATTATTATATATTAAAAATATGATAAATATATATAATAAATAATCTTAAATACTTAAAAGGCATCCTCGTTTTTTCGGACGTTTTTAAATTAATCTGTGAATTAAAAATTAAGTGGTCAAATTGGGGAAATGGGTAAGTAGCAACGTTATATACTAAGTCCTAAAAAATATTAAGGAAAGCTTTTGCCGTAAAGATTCACAATAATCTGAATAAATTAAGTTTGAGTTTATGGTTTTTATATACCGCGTTGTGAAAATAAAATTAAATTATACTATAAGAAAGCCATAATACTTTCACATTCAGTGTGCCAAAGGCCAAAGTCGAATACGTATGTTTTGGTATCTGATGAAGTACTAATTCATTTGCGGCACAAAATTAATCGAATCATCGCATTTGATCTGCTTTGTAAGCTACACTGTGTTTTTAATGTTTATGTTTATGGATTTTTATGTTTACAAAATGAAAGACGTTGAATCAAAGAGTTTAGTAACTTCTTTAAATGTTGCATGAACGGCATGCATATCTGAACAACAAATTTCTTAACTATATGGGCACATATGTCCAACAAACTATTTTATATATTATCGAAAACTTCTTAAAGCGTTTTAGTAAGATCCAATCAACTAAAACCTCAATTGTGGAATTATTTTTAAATTACTATTTAAAGCATTAACCAGCGAAAACCTGACTAATTTCTTTAGTATAAATAAACTAATTTATTTGGTTGTAGTGTTACTCATTTCTTTAGTATTCATTTACCCATTCATTTAGTTGGTCCTTGTTACTAATTGAATTAGTAACTTTTGACTAATTTATATTAAACGACTGCGCGAATTTTAATTAGTCATAAATATGACTATCAATTAGTAAGATTTCTTTAATTCATATTAAGAGAGTAAAAACGCTATTTCCCAATAATAAGATTACAAAATAAACCATTAGTAGCATTAGTAGCATCAAGATTCTTTAACACGTGTTAGAAATAAACATAGAATGTTTTTATAATGAGAAGAGCAATAAATTTAATCTCGGATAATATAAAAAAACAACCTTGTTTTCTGACATTTCTTTAAAAACTGTAAGCATTTGATAATATATTACTTTGTCGAATAACATAGTTGTATCATACAATTCCAAAATAGAAGATTAAATGCTTGAGCAAAAATGTATTATTATTGATCGAACGTTATATCTAACAAGGCTTGAATATTTACTTTACAATCTTTGAATGTCAGCTAAAATAATGTACAGAAATGCTATAATTAATAACAAATCTTTTCATAATAGAATTTGAAATAAAAATAAAAATAATAGTATACATTACTTCTGATTTATGATTTAATTATAAAATGTTAATTCGCATGTCAATGCGAATACATCATAAAACGAACTGAAACCTTGTTGTAGATAACGTTTAGTAGACAAAAAAATAATATTAAAACTAGACACTTTAGAAATTAAGAATTTTCATTTTTAACTCTCAAGTAAACAAGTTTAAGAATGTACATGCCATATTTATCATAAATATTAATTTTAAAATAACATTACATTTACATTTAAAAATCATGACGCCCGCAAACACAAGAAGTTGGATTTGAGTGAAAATCTTCATATCTTTTCAGTGGATAAGATAATCGAGAAAAGAAAGTTAGTTTTTTAAAAAGCTTGCGATAGAGCTAGTATAAAAATGGCCGCTATATATACTAATTGTTTCACCGCCCATACAATAAATTATTTTTTTTTATAATAAACTGAGTTGAACGAGAAATAATGCTGATATCACAATACACAATTCTGTATTTTATAAATTCATAAGAAACATAAATAAGTGATATGTCCAGTTAAGTTGAAAATTGATTTGATTAAAAATTATTAAGAATTACGACAAGTGTTCAAGAGTTTATTTATTCTACTAGAGCGCCGGAATTATCTGACGATACTATATTTAAGTTTATAAAAACCGTTTCAATAAATACAAAAAAATACAATTACTAAACTATACTTAATATATTTCACTAAATACAAATTTCAAAAAATACAAACACAAATTTAAAAAATCTGCTCGCTGTGTGGGCACATTCTCATTGCGTGCTACGCGCGCGGCTCGCTTCGCTTGCAAGTTTTAACGCGCCTATGGAGCGCGATTGTTCTAGCGCTTTGCGCCTGATGTTGTATTTATCTTGCGCTTCGCGCACGAGAACGGTCGCACGGTCTTTGCAATTCTCCCACATTTTTGCACAAACCTTTCAAAATTAAAGACCGACGAATCGACAACTGTAATTTTGCAACCGTGAACTCTCTTTTGTTAATGCTCTTTTGACTTAAGCGACCATATTCTTATCACGTATCTTGTGCCTTGCACTCGGTTTGGCCTGAAATGTCAAATTTTCTACATTATGCTCAACAATTCATATCAAATAACATGTATTTTTGATGTGCCTTTTTCTGGGATTTAGTATTGAGATTTTGAAAAATTAAGTGCAAATTGTAATTATCATGATTACTTTATTATTTATTTCTTATTTTGAGTTAAATTTTATTCCTAGCTGCGCTGAAACATGTATCATTTTAATAAATGTATATCATCACAATTCATAATATGCATGAAAATGGAGACATTGTTATTGTTATTGCCTTGTCTTCATTTTTTTTAGTTTTGAATTTTGTTTTTTATGATTCAAGAAAACTACGCTACCTACAAAATAAATATTGGTAAAAAATTGTAAATCTTTTTTGGTCAAATAAATTTCGTCTCAAATATTCTTTTAAAAATACTTTTTATTCGGTGGAAAATTCAATTTTTTTTCTAATTGGGGGTACAAATGTATGATTGAAAACTGATCTGTTTTAGTTGCTTGACATTTTC
>NC_046659.1:144602004-144613519 GCF_010883055.1 Belonocnema kinseyi | reverse complement strand
AATCTGAAAAATCTCTATCCCATTCACACACTACTCCTTTCCCCTGCCGAGTGAGTCACGCCTACCCCGAAAGGGAAATGGCTTAATGGTGTAATAATAATATTCTCTTAGCTTGTATCTTTGTACTAAAATATAAGTTTTTATTTTCGATGTTATTTTTTAAAAATAAAACAAAAACTACTTATCCTTAAAATAAGTAATTCCTAAAAAATTTGCCATTCTTTTTTAGGTGCACAATTTTTGTCAATCTATCTCTTTTCGTATCTTGCTTTGTTTCCCACAAAATGGTGTTATAGCTTATTCATTTGTTTTTTTGCTATGAAAATTGGAATTTTCGCTTTTCTTGTTAGCAGATTTTAAAAAGCTGTTTAGACAATCTTGTAGAGCCTTAAAAATTAACATTTTTCTTTTATTGACTTTTTCGCGTGTCACGCATCGTTTGGCTTCAAATGTTAATTTCGTTTGGTTTTTTCGATTTGGAAAATTCTTTAACTTTAGTCATTTTTATTTTATCAAAAAAATTAATAAGGAGAAATCGTTGGTATTTTGACTTACTGCAAATAGCTGTCGTGACATTTTCTTAATAATAAAAAACGCGTTCACAAAAATTTTCAAAATGCTCTGACTTTTTAAATTTTCTTTCAGAAAAGCTGGCTAACAAACTCATCCTTCCATTTAATATCCTTATAAAATGTGCCAAAGAAGAATCCAATTAAAAATTAAATGTTAGCATGTTTCTAGACTGCAACAACAACGACGGACATCGAGGTAAAAACTACTTTTTCTGATCCAGGGGATTTCAAAACATCGACATTTGATGCCATCCACGAAAGTAATTTTTCACATAAAACCAATACCTTCTGATTAGGATAAGAATGTACGAATTCATTCTTTTTTGTGCAATAAACACGTAAATTTTAGATTTTTTGATCAAATTTAAAAAAGTTGTTTAGACAGTCTTGTAGTGCCTTGACAAAGTAACTTTTTTTTGTTGAATTTTTCCCATATTTTGCTTTTTTGCCAGCAAATGTTAATTTTCGTTACGTTTTTTGGATTTTGAAAATTTTTAACTTTGGTAATTTTTTGTATAATTTTTGCCGAAAAAGTGGTTTAAAAATTTCCAAAATGCTCTAACTTTTTAAAATTTTTTCATAAAAAGCTGGCTAATGGACTCTATTTTTTCTGACTCAGCGGGTTTCAAAGCTTCGACATTTGATGAATGAGATTAGGATGAGAATGCTAAAACTAAATTAGAAATTTCTCATCCAAAAATCAGTAGACGTTTTAGTTTTTGAGTTATAAAATATTTAGGTTAGACCAATCACGATCGGGGTATAAACAGTCCTGCGTGCGTCAGCGAGAGTCCAATATAGTGTTACTGAAGCAAGCGCCACACAATGGTCTGGAATAGGAATTTACTGTTCATAATCGCCCACAGGTCGTATTTCTTAACCGATTTGAAAGTTTTTTTTTTAGAAATGCTCATCAATTAATTTTTAAGAGATTTGTGGTTTGCTTTTTTTTTAATTTTTTTTACAGAGCAACAATTTATAGACAAATTTACAGAGAAAATTGACCATTTTCGCTTTGTGAATTTTTATCTCAAGAAAAAATACAGAGAGAAACTCACTATTAGCCGTAATTATTGCACATGCATTCATAGAAGATAATTAATTTTAATAATGTTTAACTCAATCATTATAAGCAATTTCTATAAACAAATTCTTTATAAACGAGTTTTTCTCATAGCTGAATTGATTTTTCTGAACAAAAGTGATTCACACTTGTCTTTAAAGCCATTTATATACTTTAAGCTTTATCAAACGTAAACAATATAGATTGTTTATAACAATATAGTTAGAAAAGTCTCCTAATCGGCCGTTTCCTCGTAGAAAAAAATGTTTTTTTCTTTAATAATTATTAGAGTTACATTTATTGCGGTGACTAACCAACGAAATTAAATTAAGAATAATTTATATGATTGTTGTAAACAATTTTTTAAACGAAACTATGATTTATTTTTGTTACATGCAAAAAGGATGGTTTTCCACTGAAAGTATCCGACAATAAGCTAATAGTGATTCCAAAATTGGATATGCGACATTAAATAATAATTTGCGTAATTGTTAATAACAATTTCTGTAGAAAGCTGTCCATAGAAATAAAGCTGTACTTGCGCTTTTAGAAGTCACCTATCTTTCATTTGTTTTATGCAACTTCCTGAAAAGTAAATGAGGAACAAGTGAAAATAAGGTGCAATACTGCTGTACTTGCGTATTAAGAAGTCACTTATCTTTCATTTTTTTTGTACGTAACTACATGAAAAACAAATAAAGAACAAGTGACTCTGAACAAGTTCTGAATTTGAATTTATTTATTTTAATTTTTTTATAATAATTTTTTCATTGATTCAATAACACAAATAAGATTATCACAAAAATGATTGAAGAAAAAATAAGTTTTTTCTACGACCAACCGCAGATTGTCACGCATTGTTTCAAAATTGTTATTAACAATTACGCAAATTATAATTTAATGTCCCATATCCAATTTTGGAATCTCTGTTAGTTTATTGTCGAATAATTTCAGTGGAAAACCGTACTTTTTGCATGTAAAAAAATAAATCATAGTTTTGTTAAAACAATTGTTTATAACAATCATACCAATTATTCTTTATTTAATTTCGTTGATTAGTCACCGCAATAAATGTCCCTCTAATAATTATTGAAGAAAAAAACATTTTTTTCTACGAGGAAACGGCCGATTAAGAGACTTGTTTAACTAAATTATTATAAACAATCTATATTGTTTAATTTTGATAAAGCTTAAAGTATATAAATGGCTTCAAAGACAATTGTGAATCACTTTTGTTCAGAAAAATCAATTCAGCTATGAGAAAAACTCGTTTATAAAGGATTTGTTTATAGAAATGTTTATAAAAACAATAGTTGTTAACTGATGCTAATTTTTTTGTTACAAATTATGACTCTTATGAAAAATATTAGCAACGAACATGAAAAAACAATTTTTTCTACGATAAAAAGACACTAATAAGAATTTGTTTATAAAAATTGTTTATAATAATTAAGTTGAATATTATTAAAATTAATTATGTTCTACGAATGCATGTGCAATAATTCCAGCTGATAGTGAGTTTCTATCTTTATTTTTTCTTGAGATAAAAATTCACAAATCTAAAATGGTCAATTTTGTCACTATATTTGTTTATATATTGTTGCTCTGTGAAAAAATTTTAAAAAAGCAGACCACAATTCTCTTAAAAATTAACTGCGGAGCATTTCTAAAAAAAAATTTAAATCGGTTAAGAAATACGACCTGTGGGCGTTTCTGAAACTTTGCGCTGCTTGTGAATAAGTAAACTCTAGAGTGGATTTTGACTGCAATTAATTGCAGGTTGAATCGTTTTTAATTGCGTAAATATGATTATTAGTGGAATCTGCTTTCTTTTGTTTTACATGGGTAATTTTTTGCTTGATACTAGTAATAAAGTAAATAGTTTAAAGGGTGCAGCAATTGGAAAAGTTATTGGTGTTCTAGTTTTCATTATTGATAAAAAATGTTTCCAATTTAACTTGAACTAACTTTTTTTTTTACCATAATTGAAACTGATCCGACTTCATGAATTTCTTAATGTATTTCAATAAAATTCTGTTAATTGAAAAATCAGTTTTTTATTTTACTTGAAACTACCATTTTTATAGTAACCAGCAATACATTTACCAATTCATTTAGTAGTATCATTAACAATTCCTTCATAAGATACAGTTACTAATTCATTTAGTCAGTTATTCCTACTCATTGAATTAGCAGATTTGAAATAATTACTAGTAACCGAATAGGCACTATTTTAATTAGTTAAAAAGTACTAACAATTAGTAGTTTTCTACTAATTTAGATTTAGAGAGTGAGGTTAACTTGGCAATTACTGGTAACAGAGGGATAACAATTCTAGCGCACAATGCGCGCATGGTGCAGGCAGGCATTTGCTATATTTATTTGAGCATTCTTTGAAGTACGAAAATCAGGATCATGTTTGGAAAACCACTTATGGTCGTCCTCTGGAATATATAACAAAATCGAGGTGCAACAGTTTGATTTTCCTGAAAATTGGGATGTCCAACTTAACCTATCTTTTTATGAAAAAATGACACTTGTGAAGTTTTTCGTCACAACCGCCAGAAAAAAAATTTTTCTTCATTAAACAAGATCATTTTGTTAGTCGCATTTGGTTGATTTCAGAAAATATTTTAGTTAAATGAACGAAATTTTCGTTTAGTTAATAAAATTCGTTTGATTCAATCAATCAAAGTTTTTGGTTGAATCGTGTTGTTGAGTTAGATAATGTTTGAATGATTTAACAACAAAATTTGGTTGGACCTACCACATAATTTATGAGTCCATTTTACTAGAATCAAGAAAAAGATTTCGTTGATTTAACCAAAATATTTCTTTGAAAGCATCTTACAAGTGAAGGACCTTTGCGAACTGGATGGGATCGCCTAATTCAATTCAACATGGCAGTCCACGTTCGAGAGTTTGTAGCGTCGCAAAAAAAAGACAAAAGTGATTGTATGTCGGTGAACCTTATCAAAATAAATGATCTGGACAGAGAAGCGATTGGTATTACGTGATTTTATGAAAATATAGCAGATTACTTGAATCTGTGTGCCGACGATTGTGTGATTAAGTTTTTGATTACAGAAGAACAGAAAAATGATTTAATTTAATAAACAAAAAATCCAGCTGAATTTATCAATTTACGCTATAAATGACTTGCCTTGGAATTTTCTAGTCTTGTGTTTTTAATAGTTTAAGAAACTACTAAACCGTGCACACAAGATGACACAATTCCATAGTAAGCCATTTACAATTTACATTGCGCCGGGTCGTTTATGATTAGATGAACTACCAAACTAACGAAACTCTTTCCTTAGAACAGCGAGGACACTTATTTAAATCGACTAAAATATTCTCTTGGATCAAGCAAAATATTTGCTTAGATTAAGCAAAAGATTTACTTTTACCAACTAGAATATTTGCTAAGTAACAACCAAAAGAGATGGAATAATCAACCAAATTTTATTAACCAACCAAATTTTCTTGGGTCAAACAAATATTTTGCCGTCCAAATTTTTTACTAAAGTAGTAGTTTGAAGCCATTTGAAATTATAATGTTAGCGGTTACGTGTTTTTTATAACTCGAGATAAACTCAATAAAATGTCATCTCTTGAAGTTTTCATCATGATAACAGCAATAAGTAAAACCTCAACAGATCTTCAACTTTATCTCTGATATCAACTGATCTCTGATAAATCGCCGTTTTACTTCACTTTAAAAGAATTTAATGTGAGCAAAAATAATGAACAGAGATGATATAATTAACAATAAATATTATATAATTTAATTCTATAATTTGAATCGTTTCGGTCTTCATGGTTTAATTAATTCATCGTCAAATATTTAACATTATTTTCGTGAATTTCTGATAATCAGATAGTGTTTTTAGTTATGCTTTTATTAATCAGGTTTTATAATAACTGTTTGTTGAAGATAAGCGTTAATCAGTTAAAAGCATCATCTTCTACGGATCAGTAAATCGAAAGCTGTAAAAGTGTATCAGAACTTTTAACATCTCATGGTACGTAAAGAAATTAGAATCCATGAAAGTATCAAAATTGAGAAAATAATTTCAAATAGATCGTAGAAAATTCAAGACAATTTGAGCTAATTTTATTATCAGTTTAGTAATTCGCGTAAAAAAATAAAATTCGGGTACAACGATTCAACTTGAATATTTATAAACGGAAAAATCGCCCAACACACACAGAAATAAATAACATTTAAGTATTGTTGATTTTCATTTTAATATCACAATACACAAGTTTAAAGTTCAGGGTGCTCACGCACACAAGAAGTAAAATTTTAGTTCAAAAGTTCGTTTTATCTTATTGAACAAAGTAATAAAGAACAGACATCTAAGTTTTCAAAAAGATCATACGAGAAATGACTTCTATATATACTATTACGATTCCTATCCAATCAATTCTTTTTTTTTTTAATAAACAGAGTTGAAGGAGAAATAATGCTGATGTCACTCCACAAAATTGGTGTATTTACTCATATACATGAGGATATATGTTACAGGCAAAGTATATAACCCGGCAATACAGTGAAACCCTTCTATAGCTCCGATTTCGGAGCTGACCTTGGATAGCAACGAACTCATTATAGCCTGCTCCGCTTTTGTTTGTTCACGCCTGACTGCCTGTCGGAGTGACAGCCGCAGGTCTCGCACACCCCGCGCGGTCCTTTCACACCCACATGCGGCGCGGCGTCAATTCTCGGAAAGGCTAAAGAAGGGAGGGCTATTGAAGATTTTCACTGTATATATGATCCCTAAAAAATATATATAATGCTCAACAGAGGCCAGGCAAAGTATGTAATACTCTATTACACAGGTGGCCCAGGCATTATATATCATGCCCAGAGGAGACCAGGCAAAGTGTATAATAAATATTCTCCATTATTTGAGTGCAATCTTTCCTTCGTTTTCGCTTTCCTTACTTCGATGATTTCAAAGATATTAAGTTGTATTTTTTATAATTATTCATAGTGAGACGCAGTGAACAACAAATTTTAATTACACATTTTACAAAATTTTTGTATTGTTTAAAAACAAATGTGAAAACTCCATTTTTTTTAAATCCACTTTTTATTATCTTTAAGTTCCTTTTTAAATATATTTTACAATGTGCATGAAAGGCCCTGTAAGGTCAGAATATCCCGAATTTTTAAACCTATTTTTAAATTTTTGACTGGTGTGAGCTAATAATTAATTCAAGCAGACAAACATAATTGTTTATGCATTTGAGTATTCTTTTAAATATTACATACATTTTTTCTGCTTTCTAAGTCTTTAATGATAATAATTAATTCAAGTTTCAACTCGATTTACCTAATATTGACGATTCGGAATAAAATTTCAAAAAACGTCTGTTTTCTGATAAATTCGTGGTAGACTTCCAGATTTGACATGAATTTGATCAAGGTATAAATTGTACAGGAATTCTTTAAAAGTTTGTTAAATTGTATTAGGACAGATTAGAGAATACATATTTGACATCAAATATATGGATTTGAATTAGTTCAACGTTGCAAATCTCAAAAAAATTACTTTTGTTTATTAATTTTCTTTCACCATGATAAATTTCTGACCGACTGGAAACTATTTCGAGAAGTCACAAAAAGTCTCCAATTTCTAATTTATTCACTAATTATTATTTTTTAAACAATTACTGTTTATTTAAACAATTTTTGCCACAAATTTAAAATGTAAAAAGTCATCATTTTTCGTGATGAATCATACAATTTATTGTCATTGATTTTTTTTATTTCTTATTTAACAAAAATTTGTACGTAAACTTTCTAATTTGTATGATATCTAAAACTCTTAGCGTCACAAAATTATTTCAAATTTATAAAAATCCTTGACTTGCGGTTACAGATGTCACTTCTATAAATTAAAATTATTTCATTTACAAATATTTTAGCTCGTATGATATAATTCTTTTGGTATTTTTCTGCTTCAACATGCGTCTTTCTCCTGAATAAGACCTAAAAAATGCCTTCTACATATATTTTTATTGCACTAACAGTGAAACGTATTAGATTCATTTAAATGTCTACATATATAGTTTTTTAAAGGAATCTGCATTATCATCTGAGATGGTTATGATCAATCAGTGTAGAAATCATTCCACAATCCGTAAAAAACATAAATCAACGCTATCGATCAAGTTAACCCTTCAAATAACAGAAAATACGTAACGCGTTTACAGACTAGATGGAAAATAAATTTTTAATTTAAAATGCTTTTCTTTCTCTCTGCTGAATGATGTCGATTTTTTTCAGAAAAAAATTTAATTTTAAATTTAAAAAAAAAATTATTTTTCATCTAGTTTGTAAAGACGTTATAAGTATTTTATGTTATTTGAAGAGGTAACTCAATCGATAGTGTTGATTTCTATTTTTTACGGATTGTGAAATCATATCTATACTGATTAATGGTAATCACCTCTGATGATAATACAGATTCCTTTACATTTTTTATTACGTAGTGGAGTGAACTTTTTTCAACAAACATAAATTAATTTTAAATTTAATAGTTTTCATCAATTATCGAAGGTTCAAGTCAAATTAAGGAATAAAATAACAAATAATGCAATTTCTACTTATTTTGCAATATCTGAATAAGTAGTACTCAATGAAGGTACAGAAATGATTATAACATACATTTAATATCCAATAAAGTTTCAGATAGTATAAAAAATTTCACGTGTTGGACAAAAATTGACTCTGAAGTATTTTGATGCAGATGCAACAATAAATTATGTCCAAAGCATAGAATTAGTTTCTGTACAATATATTGCCTGAAAAAAATGTTGTAATTAAATATAGTTATGTTGCAGATTTTAACAAAAATAATTTTTCTCTAATGCAGAATAATTAATTTTATTTTGAATTGATAATATCCTAACATAGTGGATTAATGTTGAATAATATAATTATTCCTGTTTTTTTTAATTACACGCATAAAAGAAACGTGTCATAATTTTTGTATGTTAATCAAAATAATAGGAAGTCATTGCACCTCATCAACAATGCTTATTAAATACTTAGGTAATGATTATATGCAATATGATTAATATTGAAAATTCAAAATATATTACAATCGCCTAATTTTATTTGATTAGAAAATGGCAATACACAGCACGCAATTGTTTAAACAATTACTATTCGGAAAAGATAAAATCACAACTTCTTGGACACAAAAAAATGCTGCTGTTAAATTTTTTGCAGCTCAAATGTTTAAAAATTCTGAAACCCAATGCTGGCTTCAGTAAAATTTAACTAATGGCCCGTAAAATTCTACATATTTTATTAGTGAAAAGTGAGACAACTAAAATTAGTAGACGATTTCTGACTTGGTTAGGCGGTATAAACTGCGATCTGAAAAAGGGTCATTTTGTTACAAAAATTTTGAATGGTAGGATCAATTTTTAATTTACGATTGTCATCAGATTTTGAGTTTTTAGAAAAATTAAAATCTAATACAATTTTTAAGAGATTTATAAAAAGCGACTCCTCAAAAATCATTTGAACCATTTTTTATTTAACAAAAAAGTTTTTTTTGTAATTTTTAGATCAGTGTGTCCACACTTACACCTGTGAAAATTTCTCTTACGATTTTTCGTGGTCGATACCCCCTTTTCTAATTTGTTTCTTTTAGGGAAAAATAAATTGCATATTTTTTCAGATAGGTCAACATTAACTAGTGCTGTCGAGCTTTTGACATTATGATAGAGTTTTTATTGAAAAAGCCTCAGTTTTCAGAAAAATGAAAAGAATTAAGTACATTTCATTAATTTTTTTGTAAATTAAAGCTTGAACGCCTCTCAGTGAATGTTCAAGGAATTATTCATACTCAATAACATTTAATCTTGACAACCTTAAACCCCTTGTATTGTGTCCGGAAATGCTTTACATAATGCAAAATATTAGTTGTATGTAAATAATGTTAATTAATTTCAATAATAATATTTCTTACCTAAATTAACATATTTCACGATTTTAGACTATGGAAAAATGGTTTAAATGAATAAAAATTGTTTAAAAAATTTACAAAAATACTGAAAAAATTACTTTTGTAATTCGTTAATTGTGTCTTTAACTTGAGAAAAACTCGGGAAAAATGGTTTTAAAAAAATGTTCGAATAATTAATTTCCAAATATGTTATGTTTGAAATATTATTACTGAAATTCATCAACTGTATAATTTATCCCGAAAAATGATGACTGTTTACATTTTACACGTGAGAAAAAAAATGTTGCACAAACAGTAATTGTTTAAAAAATAATAATTAGTGAATAAATTGGAAATTGGAGACTTTGTGTAACTTATCGAAATACTTTCCAGTTGGTCAGAAAATGACTGTTTATTACAGTAAAAGCAAAATAATAAACAAAAGTAATTTTTTGGGGGTTTGCAACGTTGAGCTAAATAAAATTAGTATATTTGAGATAAAATGTGTATTGTCCAATCTGTCCTATGTATCTTGCTTTTCTCAGAAAGTAAAAAAGTTTAATTTGACTATTTTTAATAAAATAACGAAGTTCCTCAAAAGGCCAAGACGTTACAGGTAAAGAGTTTTTTCATTCTCCTGAAAAATTTTCTAAATAAGGGTTAACTTATAAGATTTAACAATCTTTTAAACAATATGTGGAAAATTTATGAAATTAAGAATTTCATGTATCATATCTTGAAGACAAAAAACGCAACTTTCAAGCATTATTTGTAGATAATAATATTTAAAACAATATTTAATTGCATAAGCAATTATATTTGACTACTTCAATTATTAGCACACACTCATTAGAAAGCTAAAAATAAATGTAAAAATTTGGAAAATGCTTACTTGAAAGGTGATTTGAAGCACATTGTAAACTTAATTTAAAAAAGAGTGAAAATAAAATGAAAAGTGGATTTTCTTTAAAATCAGTTTAAACATTTGTTTTCAAAATATACTACAAAATTGTAAAGTGTTTATTTTAACATATTTTTACCTGCATCTTACTATGAATAATAAAAAACAAACACATCTTAATAGCTTTGAAATCATCAAAGTACGAAAAGTTCAAAATGGAAAAATTGCACTAAAATAATGGAGAATATTTATTATACACATTTTCTGGTCTCTTCTGGGAATTATATATAATACCTAGGTAATCTGTATAATAGAGAATATTACATATAATTTGCCTGTAACATATAATAATTATAAGCATGGAAAACGTGAAAAAGAGAAAAATTAAATTAATAAATGGGTTTGTGTAGAATTTCTAGCTGTAATGGAACAAAAAGAAGAAATATGTCAATTTTATGCTATCAAAAATTATTTCTTTGTAGTATTGCAAAGTTCAAACAATTTTTTTTAAGCTGCAATTTAAAATCTTTTGTATTTGTTAGATTTTCTTAATTCGTCCTGATTTTTCTTTTAAAATGTCCAATTTTGTGGAAAACTCCAAACATAACCCGCAATTCCTAAATCTTGTCGGACTTTCTCAATATTTGATAAATTTTCTTTTATAATAACTAATTCTGTTGAATAATACAGAAATAAACTTGTAGTTTGAAAACTTGTTAGTTTTCCGCCCAATGTAAAAATGTTGTAAATAGAAATCTACTGCATTCAATCTGAAATTTTAAAATGTATTTTTTTAGCTTTCATCAAGGTGTCATATTTAAAGTGTATGCAATCCAAAATGCATTCAATAATACATAAAGGGAGTTGAACTTATCAATTTTATTTCGGAGCCTATTCTTCAAGCTTTCCCAGTGGGCACAAAATTTGGCGACGTCTTTACGACATCTTTACGACATCTTTACGACAACTTTACGACATCCTACGTCCATGTCGTTTTGGTCTCTTTGCG
>NC_046659.1:144591408-144601904 GCF_010883055.1 Belonocnema kinseyi | reverse complement strand
CGCAAAGAGACCAAAACGACATGGACGTAGGATGTCGTAAAGTTGTCGTAAAGATGTCGTAAAGATGTCGTAAAGACGTCGCCAAATTTTGTGCCCACTGGGTTCTCAGTCCTTTTATAAAATTACATTTATTATTTAAAGAACATCGCTAATTTATTGCAAAAAGTTTCATTTCTAGGCAGCTAGAGATTTATGAGGACCAAGAATAACATTATACCTGGCAAAATGTATAAATATCCAGAAAAGCTGAATATCCTTAAAAATTAATAAATAGGATTATACGATATAAATATTTTAAACTTAATATTTTATTAAACTATGTTTACATTTCTATCAACAATATTAACAAAATATTAATTTCTTCTTAAATACTAAGGTGTGCATTTGTTTTGTGTTTCAGGTACGTATTCCTTATACAGTGGGTTATCTTCTATTCTTAAATAGAATTTGATGATGGCATTGGTACGTTAAAGATAGTATTATACAATTATAAGCTTTTCAAATCAACATTATACAAAATACAAAATACATTCTTGAACACTGCATTCCAAACTTTCTTTAGACTTTTTACATTAATAAACAAACAAACAAAAAAATACATTTTATTTCAGAAATGTATTAATTTTACTGTCAGTGTATGCGACATATAGCCCAATTTGTAGTTTAAACAGAAAACAATTAAAGCAAAAAATCTTTGAACACATAACTATTTAAAACAGTATTCAAGCTAATTTTTTGTATCATTATTTTATAGAAAATCAGAATATAAGATGCCATTTTCGGAAGCATGAATTTTCGGTAATTTGCAATTCCAAAGCTATGGTATCCGAATAGAAGACGTTTGGTTAAAATATATTTGAAGTAAAATAGTAATGAAGTATCATAAAAATGATGTAAAATTGTGATTCGATAGAATGAAAACTATCTTAAACAAATGAAAATTTTAACGAAAAATCGTGGAAGATAGGAAATTTCTTGAAAAGGAAAAAATTTTATTGTTAAAAAACGTGGAAAAAGGAAAATACGTGGAAGAGTGGGAAGACTTATATATGAATGTGATTTTCAAACTTATTAAGCTATTAGTAAACTGCACTGTTGTACATTTTTAATATTATAGTTAAATTTTCAACGCGAAAAGACAAATTTTTAACTACAGGTATAAATCTTTATCCAAAAAATGTATTTGCATCAAATTAGTTAAATTTTCAACCTAATAGTATAATTTTGTCGAACTGTAAAGAAAATTAATAAATTTTAAACCAACAATGATAAATTTTTAACGAGAAAGGTATATTAGCGTATATAACATTCATGTTAATTTTCACTTATTAAGTCTTCATCAAATCTTGAAGTTTTGACACCCCCGAAATAGCCTTGTCTGTGTGCCATGAATTTATGCAAAAAGAAAATAGTATAATAAATAGTCAAACTTTTACTTTTATCGCAATATCTAAATAACACAGAAAAAACGAAAGTTTCCATTAGAACCCGTTTTTGGTTCCAAAGGAGCTGCAACAAAAATGAACCCTACTTGGTGAAAAGGAACATAAGACGATAAATGAGCTCCAAATGATACCACACTTGGGGTTCAAAAGGATCTCAAATGTTATTGAGCCTATTTCTAAAGAACCTATTTTTCGCTTTGCCCACTTCGATATTATGATTAATTAAGAACACAATATTTACCTTAAATCACACATCTAATCAAACTCTTGTGGACATAAATTAATGAAGATAATTAAATGAAAAAACAATAACGTAATTAAAATAGATATAATGACTTGATAAATATCATTCTCAGGTTATGCAGCAAATTTTGTAAATATAAAGGCTTATTCATATCAGTGTTCCCAATTTTGGCAACTTTTTGAACTGCGCTTGCGTCGCGCCGGCAAAACAATTGGTTACTGTTGGCGCGCTGATTTTGAATAGAGTCGATATTCAAATGTCGTATTTATAGCGAATAATGATTAGAAAACGCATTAACATTAATTTCCTCATCCTAAAATAAGATTTTGAAGTGACAGATAAAAATTTAATTCGATTTTAATGAAAAAGACGTTATGAATTCCGAGTTCAAAGAAAGAAATCATTTTTTGTAGCACAATGATTAATCTTGTGTCTGTCAAGTTTCTAATTTTTATTGTCTTCATTCACAACAATTTGACCTAAAATAAAATTCATAAATCACTTTTGAAGAATTTTCCAATCATTATTTATTATAAATATAACATTTGAATATTTATATAATTTAAAATGCTCGTGATTGAAGTAACAAATCGTGTTGCTGGCGCAAAGCAAGCGCATTTCAAAAAGTTTCCAAAATTGGCAGCACTGGTTCATATCATATGCACGTAGGGTTGTTGCAAAAAAATTGCAAGAATAAATATTTCTGAAGTCTCTCTACTTTTATTTAATTTAAAACAACTTAAGGTCATTGCAATATTTTAAAATATTAATAACGGCTAATTGGCTGAGCTGATCTTAAAAAAGCTTGCTGAAAAATATGCTTCTAAAAGATTCACCTAATAATAATTAATTACAAAAGTCCATTAATTGTACATCAAAGAGTTTTTCAATTAAATTATGTGAATAATTTTCAAGATTTTTCATAACTTTTAAGAGTAGATTAAAATAGGTTAGGTAAGTAATAAATGTTCACATACAATCAATAAAATTGCAATACATTTCCAATTATTAATTGACCAATGATTTCAAATGATGGTAATTTACATGTGGTGTAGACTTAAGCCAATTTTGTATTAAGAATTCTAAAATAAGCGAGCCTTAGCAGGGAAGAAGAAAAATGAATAAATATTATTATCGTTTTTGTTTCATTTACAGACATATTCTTTAAATCGTTAGCTTACCAAACCGACTTTGCAAACGGTTGGCTTGTGAATGGGCCTTGATGCTGTTCTTTTCAAGTGCGCTCTAAACGAACCCATTTGGGTCTCTACAGGTATCTATTGGAGCTCAAGTTCTAAATGACACCAACTTTCATTTGAGCCGCGACATGAGTGAACCCCTAGTTTTTTCTGTGAAGAAGTCACGAATGCAGGTTCAAAAACCAATATAAAGTATATTCAGTATTAAACAAGTTTCTACAAAACAGCACAACAAACTTTTATTTTGGACATACTTTTGTATCATGAGAAGCGATAATCCATTCGAAAGAAATTTCTATGCATCGTAGACTTGTAAGGGGCCAGCTAATTAAAATTCGTCATTTCCTAAGTTTATTTGAGTATCCTTTGGTGTATGATGAGCAGGATCATGTTTGAACAGCACATGTGGATCGATAAGAGCTACAGGAAAATAACGGTCTCCTATAAATATATAAGCAAAATAGAGCGAGGAGAGCAGGTTGGGATATTTCATATAAAAGGGTATATCCAGGTCGCCAAATTTTTTGACTTCTCTGTCACAAATACAGCTATCATGCATTGATACAAAAATGCGGTTTTCAGGAAAATTTGTATGTCCGTCTGCACCTAATTTCGTAAACAAAAATTTATTCTTATAAAGCCTTTCTAAACAAGCAACTCAAACCTTTGAAAATGTTCCTTTCTTTCTCTGGAAAAAAATTTGTTTTAATAACTCGAAATAATTGTAATATAATGTAAACTCTAAAACGCTTACAATATTTAATTCCAATATGATTTTAGAAAGTGCTAGAGAATTTAGTTTTTGTGTCAATTCAGTGAATTCTGTAAATTTAAAAATATTCGAGTACAATGAGATGCTTCGGCCACACGCTTGGACCGCGCTTTAGCGGAACTATAAGAAAAGAAAGAAGAACAGTTTGCAGAACCCCGATTTACAGTGAAAGTTATTAGGGCTATTCCCAGAAATTCCCGGTAAAGCAAAACACCATTATAAATGAACTTCTAAGTTTTCAACTTTACAAAAATTGATGGTTTATATAACTATAATACGGTACAGCCATGCTGGAACTTTAAACTTCCTCTAATTTTTTTTTAATTAAAAAACGAAGAAAAGGGACTGCATTTTTGGGAAAAATGTTAGAATTTACTGTGAGTATTAGGTTAGTTCACAAAAAACTGGTTTTTGTTTCTCCGTGGCCCTATCACGACAGTTTGTCTCTCTGGGTGATTTTTCAATTTAAAAAATATACATATTGGTTTTAAAGAAGTATTATATGGATAAAAATGGTAGCAAATCTAAAGAACAAAACATTTACTTCGAGTCTGATGAAAACAAAATTACTTGGGGCCGGTAAAAGATGAAAAACTTAAACCGGGAAACCAGAATGATAAAAATAGATTTTTAACACGGCTTTTCATGTTTTCCATGCGAGAATATTATGTATAGTTTATACATTTTGTGAAGAATTATATAAAATATTCATTTGTATCATACATTTTTTGTATAAAAAAAGAGTATTATATATTATACTGCACGCTTTACATGACCTATATCGCTTGCGATCACAACCTGTTAACTAAAATTTTTTTCGATATTAATTTTTTTGTATTATCTGGAGCATTTTTCATATGTAGTTATTATCACACAAGCGAAACAGCAAAAAGTTCCTTTTAGTTTTTATAACATGGCTTTTCGAAAATTGCGTTTTGGTATCTATAGTATTGGTTCACGGTCTAAACATGTTAACTGCTAATGACGTGTCATTGAAAATGCGTGCTTTTTCTCATGAGGGCTCAGTTCTCTCGCAGAGTGGGCAAGTGAGACACATGTCACATTAAAATTTACATATATAATTATAATCATGTATAATTATATAAATACAGGTTACTCCTCCCTGCCGAAAGAAATCTCTGAGTTTTCTTTAGCGAAATAGCCTGGCCCATTTGAGTCTATAAACAAAGTCCATTTGAAACAAAGAGTCTCGGAGATAGTCTGAGAGATTTGGGTCCTTTTCAAGGTCCTTTTAGAGGTCCTTTTAGGATTGGTGCGACGATTATATAATGTCCCTTTTGTATTCGTCACGTACCGGGTGGACAGAGTTATTTACAGTAGTTGGTCGTGACTAATCCGCTCTCCCTTTTTAAATTCCTCTTCAAATTATAAACAATTTTTTTAATTGATGAATTTTCTCATTATATTTATTTATAATTATAACTGATATACTGATATACAATTTTCTAGTTGAATTAAAAAATGTCTTTTTTGGCGTATCTCATTCCATTTACGAGAAACGTTCTTTTAATTCCAATTTTAATCATTAAAAAAAAAGTTAGATATCTGAAGTCATCGAAACCCGTGGATTCTGAATTATTATGTTTTAGGCTGTTAACTATGAAATTTAAAAAAATCTACTTCTAAATTTTAATCCGAAAGCTTAACAAAGGACCCTTGAGTGTCGTCTACTCTATTGAGATAGCCTCTCTACTTGTTATTTATGATCGTATTCTTATTTCAATTTCGGAAAGGATATTTTGAAGCGTGTTAAACTCAATACTCTCAAGCCGACTCTAACTTATTTGATTATTATTATCAATGTTATTATCAATTTTATTATTTAAAAAAAAAAAAACATTTCTGTGATGAAATGTTGTCACAGGCTTATACTGCCAATTTGTCGAAGGTATTTGGTTATAGTTGGATTTTTTTTTATTTGATCATTTTGCACGGGGCTGTCTCCGTATATATCATCAGTCATGGACGCATTTTTATAATGCAATCAAGTGATCTGATGAGAGCAGTCTGCCCAGACATATTAGACAAAGCCTGGTTTTTACCCCATCATTGACGGACTGGGTTGCAGTCAAGTACACGATGGGGGGACCTACAGCTTAAGGTGGGTTCCGAACCACCAGAACCTCGGTAAAGGTACATTCAAAAATTTCTAGAGGTACCGGCTCAGGGATCGAACCCCGGACCTCTGAGGTGAAGTCCGAGTTTCAATTATTATTATTATTATTATTACTATCAGTTTATCGTCAACGTTCTTTTGAATGTAATCGCGCCCGAATATTACGTAGTAGGAAGATTAGACATTGTAAAAACAACGCGAGAATACCGGAACGAAAGTAGACATGGGAACCCGACAAAAAGTCAAATAAACAAGAACACAGAACATTTGCATGCCTTGTATGTGAGGGATCGGGGTCGACGAGAGAAGCGCCTGATGAGGACCCAGGCGACACCTCCACGGCGGCGACTGACTGAGATGCTGGATTCCTGGAATCCTGCAGTCCAACCTAACCACCAGACGTAGGAACTGTCTGACAGTTATAAACAAGGAGACGACAGCATCATAGCCTTTCACCAGAATCCATAGGTAAAAGGGTTGAATACAATAGGGCTGCGCACCAAGTTCGCGTAGCTCCTCCAGGTACAAGTAACACGAAGCCATATAAAAGATGGCGTATGCTCAGCCAATAGCAACCCCAACGGTCCGTAGAACAGAACCAATCGGCTGGATGGATTCTACCGCGAAAGGCGCGCACTGGCGGAAGATATCATTGGAGATCGTTCTCTAAGGAAAGTCAAAAACGAGTCAGAGCCAGGAACTCGGATAATGGACGCTAAACATTGAGAAGCCACGGCCGAATGGCCCCCGAATATCCTTAAATCTGTCGCGTGTGCTTAGTGAAAAGTGGTGAAATCAGCGGAGACCCCCGCGTGGCTCGAAATTTGGAGAGGCGTTCGACTCAAAGACAAGCACTGATAAGTTGGGTCGAACTAACCTCTCCAAACGACCTCGTAAACGAATTGCCGAGAAAAGTGGAGGTCGGAGCATAGCCGCCGTTGTCTCCGGTGGACTTTCTCTCACATAATGTGCGGGTTCCCGGGATCGAATTCTCTCTCCGCGCGTCTCTAGATTTTCAGGGGATTGTCAGTTAGTTGTCAGTCTGATAATAAATTAACGATGGCTAAACTCTAGAATCTCAGTGATTTGTCAGGTAAGTGTCAGCCTGACAATGAACTAACGGTAGCTTGACTCTAGTTTCTCATGGAGTTGTCAGAAGGTCACTTGACAATTAGCGAAGTGATTGTAACCTGACTTTGTCTTCTTCTTGGTACGAATAAATGAGTTAAAATTTTGTTTTTTACGAAATTCTGAGTGTTTTAAATGAATTCTTTCTTTCGCCCCGGAGAGCTACCCTCTCCCTTTTTAGTGTCTTATGCCAAATTGGAGCTAGCGTTCCTGCTAGGCGACGCCAGGACATCGCAGTTCAGATTCCGGTAGGGTGGACTCTAGCTGGCGCTAAATAAAATTAAAAGGAACTTCCTGGGTTGTTTGTGAGTCAGAAGTGTGTGCTCCACGAACTCGGCCTATTCAGGCGTGACGGGCACGTAAGTGGCTGCCGTCTTGTGGCTAGGTTTCCCACCTGGGCGTTCTCGCAAGGGTTAAAGTAGTGAGCAAGCGGTCACAGAAAAGCATAAAGTTTACATCGATTCCAGGTGAAAGATGCACCGGAACAAAAAATAACCTTGCCAGATAAACTTTACATGAATTAAGATAATTTTCTTGCCTTTTAACCTTGCCTGGATAACTTATTTATTTCGGAGGAGATATATCAATAAGAAGAATTTGTGTGGTGTTTTCTGTTGTTGATTGTACATGTTTTACTGAAATTTTCTCAGGTCAGAGCAACGCAGTCGATGAGTTCAGAATTATTTTTCTAACCTCAGTGAAACTTTAGGCGAAATATGATTAATCATTAACCGTTGCCGGTATTACCTGCAGCAATTTTTTTATTTTTTCTGTGATTGTTTTAAATCTGGTCTCCCGATTGATACTTCAAATTCACTCATACTTTGCATTTTCTCCATTGCGGCTAAGGACACCGTAGCAAACGAAAGCAACCAAGTTTAACTTAATTTTTTTCTGTGATATTAGTGCAGTATAATATCATACAAAGCTCCATGATGTGAATGTATGTTCGCATATTGTTCTTTCTTGCAACATATAGGTTTTGCGCCATTATTGTGCGATATCGTTCTCTTCGTGTAGAACATAATGGTTGCCAACTTACAATGGGACAAAAATCTAATATTCTTGAAACAACACAATTTTCAAAGCTTATCCGAATCGGCAAAGTTTTGTTAAGTAACGCAAATTGCACAGTTTGAGAAAATTAAAAAAATATGATTTCATATAAAATGAATAAACTGCTATTCTCTCTCTTGTCAATTGATATATGTTACTATTTTATGAAACTTCATGGATGGAGAATTCATAAAAAGCCTTACTAAAGAATTTTTTCCTTTTTTCTGGTGCCCGGTTTTGAGTTTTTTATTTCATATATTTTATATATATATTTTTCCTAGAGTATGGGGAAGATCTCAAAACTTTTGCCATCCTTACAAAAAATCGCACTTTCTACGTCTTTTAACGGTTTCGAGTCATTTTTTTCAATCGGACATTTTTTGAATTTCTAGTCTTGGAGCAACTGGAAATATTATTTGAAATATTGGAAAATATTCGGTTTGAATATATAACAAGAAATCAAGCCTTATGAGAGATAACGTTTTATCGAGAAAAATATTTTAATGTATCATATATCTTAATTTCAATAATACGTTACACGTACGTTTAATATTTAGGAAGCCCACAAAGGCAAGAAGTTTTATTTCCGTGAAAATCTTCATATCTTCTTATTCGATAAGAGAATGGAGGAAAAAATCTATTTTTGAGAAAGTTTGTGAAAGAATTGACAGGAAAAGTGTTACTACATATAAAATATTTACTTCCCCGATCCAATAAACGCCTTATTTATTCTTAACAATAAACAGAGTGAAGTAATAATGCTCATGTCTCTTTAAGATATTTTGGTATTTCCTGGATCTGCAATGTAAATATACATAAGTTTAAGTAATAAGTCTAGTTAATACAAAAATTTTTTTGATTCAGATTTATTAGGAATTACAACAGGTGTTTAAGAGTATTTATACCACTGCTGCGCCAGAATTATATTGCGTGCCTTATTAAAATTCCTTAATTGTTGCTTAACCTTCACTTACCGTGCGGACTTTGTAATTAGCACAAGATTTCAGCTGTTTCAGTATATAAGTTTTCGAAGAAACAAACTTTTTATAATTTGTTTCTCCTAATATTTTTTTTCAAGTTTCTATGATAAAAGAAGAGCATCTCATCAGCATCCTGCAGGCTAAACTATTTTTGAGAGCGGGAGAATTTTTTTTCCTAAAAATGAAGTTTTTAAAATTTTCTTGTAAATAATGAAAAATATTTAAAAATGACAAGATACTTTTTTCATGGAACTAAAAAAAGTTACTTGATGTTTCAATCCCAAATTTTAAGGTTAAATGAAAATCAGTTAAATTCAATTAAATAACATAAATTTTCAGCAAAATAGTTTGAATCCTCAAAAATATACGTAAACTTTTAACAGAACTGTTGAATTTTCAAATAGAACGGATAAATTTTCATTTAATTATATAACTATTTAATAAAAAATGGAATAGTTATAATTGCAGATGAAAAAAGAAACTAGTTTAATTTTCCACTTAAATAATGAATTTTCGACCAAAATGATGAATCTTTATGAAAAAATTTATTTTTAACCGATTAGTTCAACTTTTAGAATTTTCGTTAAATTTGTTAACAAGAAAGATCAATTTTGAACGAAAATTGTAATCGATAATATTTCAACAAAAAAAGATTGTAGTTCAGAGCAAACACTATTGAATGCAATCAAAGCGAACGAATCTTTAAATTAAATGATAAATCTTCAAACAAATAGTTTAACAAAAACTAATAAAATAGGTCACATTTTTAATTAAAAAAGATAAGTTTACAAAAGACGAAGTATCAACTACTTGGATTCAACTACTACATTTTTACATTGCGGAATTATTTTATCACAACAATCAAAAAACAAATTTCCAAAAAATTAATTAAATCTTTAAACAAAAAGTTTAATTTTTTATAATACGCTTTTATTTTATTTCAAAGTAATTGCATATATAATTTGGCTCAAAATTAGAATTTTGGACTGACTCATTTTCGGGGCATAAAACACGTAAGACGAGTTCTATAAAAAAAATAGTCAAAACGAAGATTTTAGACATTTTAAAAAGCTTTAATTCTTCTTTCAAACATTTCTCATGTATTTGACATCTTGATGGAAAAACTTAAGTGTGTAATTTTGGACAATGCTTATTCTTTCTCAATTATAAATGATAAAAATGTGAGAAAAATGGAATTTTCAAACATGTAAAAGTTATTCATCCATAATAAACATTTTCATACTTTTTAACCCATTCTATTAAACCCTACAATATGATTTTTTTAACAATGCAGATGGATTAAAAAAAAATTAAATTGTTGACCAAACATTTTAATTTTCATACAAATTGGTTGAATTTCTAAGTAAAAATAGAAGTTTTCAGCAAGAAGCTAATTTTCTACCAAATTCTTCATTTTTTTACAAAATTTTGTTACTTTCAAGCCAAACAGATGAAATGTTTACAAAAAGTTGAATTTTACCAGAATGAAGCGATAATTATGAAAAATGGGTTGATTCATAGGATTAAAAATACGT
>NC_046659.1:144583836-144591308 GCF_010883055.1 Belonocnema kinseyi | reverse complement strand
CCAGCGAAATCGCGGTAAAATTTTAGCCACAACCACGTCTCACGACCGTGAGATAGGTGGTTACAGTCTGTAAAGGAATCAATACGACGATCCAGCAAAAGCTTCGTGCACCCTAAGAACGCGGAGCGACCCAAGGACAACCGCCTTCTGCATTTTTCCGTAAGTGTTTTAGCATATTGTTGACACGGAGGGATGGTTTTTAGGCCATTAGCAAGTAAAAGCTTGGCACCTCCAAGAGCGCCGATGATACTCGTAAGAACGATTAGTTTAACAGAATATTCTGGATACAATCGTTGCGACTCCCTTATAAGGTCTCGATACCTCTCTTTCTTTTGATTCCCCTTGGTTATGATGTTCTTGTCAGCTGGTGCCGAGAATTCGATAACGAACATGGTTCGCTTCTCGAAGTCAAGAAGAACCATGTCAGGCCTCGAGTGAGCAACAGAAACAATTGTCGAGAATATAAAGTTTTAGTATATGCAGCACTTTCCATTCTCGACAATTGACTCAATTTCCCTAGGAGCATTTAGAGAAGTGATATTAAGGTTAATGCCGTAAGAGTGACAGAGATGGTAATAAAGCACTCTTAGTGCCGCATTGTGCTTTTGAATGTAGGTCATTCCCGCGTGAGTTGGACAACTAGATAGTATGTGAGCTAAATGCTCGGAGTGTGCATGGCACGCCCTGCAGCTATCATCGGGAATGTCTTGGCTCAAAATGTGGCGACGGTATCTTAAGGTGGTAATGACACCTTCTTGGCATGCAAAGATGAAACCCTCCGTACCTTCAATCCGGGCGATTTAAGGAAAGCAAACGTTAGCTCACAAGACATTGACTGATCCTTCACATTTCTGTGGAAGGTACCGTGCATCCTCTTATCGAGGAGCTGTTCACGAAAGTTTTTCTCTTGTGCTTCGTTAAACCGGGCTTTCAGGAGTGAGTACTCGAGATAGATAAGATTCGATGCATTTTGCTCACCCCTAATACTGAAGTCAAGTCCGAGTGTTTCAGCAGCCTCATCCACTGCTTTGTAGAAAAACGCTCCTCTGCCCACTTCTTCGTGATTCCTGACAATTTTAAGAAGAGGATCTCTTCCATTTGCAACTCAATGTGCTATACCCAGAATAATCCTGTTGTGAAGACATTCAAGACTCAATATTCCGTGACCCCCTTGACGGCGTGAGATATGTAGTCGCGGAACGGAAGACTTAAGATGCATGCTTTTGTTCATGTGCATAACCTTTCTTATCCCGATATCAAGGGATCTGAGCTCGTTCTTCGTAAATGGAACTACTCCAAATAAATAGAGTAGTACCAGGACGGTAAGCATGTTCGTTGCCGATACTTTGTTCCTCGCTGACAGTTCGGAAGACCAAATCTGTCGGATGAGACGTTTGTATCAGCTTGGGAGGGTATCCTTTATAGATGTCACATCCTGAATGCGGCTCTGTGGCACACCTAGGTATGTATAAGTCTCTCCAGCGCAAAGGTGTCGTATGGCGCTTCTATCAACAAGCACAGGATCTTCAGGGATGTCATTAAGTTTTCCTCGCTTCAAATAAACCTTGGCGCATTTGTCTTACCCAAATTCCATCCAATTTCCTTAGTATATCGTTCAACAATCCCCAGAGCTAGATGCAGTTGCTCTCTGTTTTTAACATAGATCTTAAGATCGTCCATGTAAAATACATGAGTGACCTTTTACTGTCGATCTGCAGGTTTGCCGCACAAGTACTCGTCGGAAGGGCGAAGTGTTAGAGATAGTGGCAATAATGTAAGGCAAAAGAGGAGTGGGCTCATGGTTTCGCCCTGAAAGACGCCTCTCTGAAAGGTGACCTTGTTAGTTGTCACACGATTTTTTCCAGATGAGATAGTTAATCTGGTTTTCCAAAGCGGCATCAATCTCTATATGCACCCAACTATTTGCGGACGAACCTTTAAGATTTCCAAATGACAGATGATAAGTCTATGCGAGGTCGAATCGAAAGCTTTCCGATAATCAATCCAGGCCATCGATAGGTCACACTGTTGGGATGCTGCATCTTTGCAGACACATCTATCGATGAGCAGGTTCTCCCTACATCCGGTTACGACTTTCTTTGAGCCTCGTTGTTCATACATTTCTTGCCACACAGGTTTAATTGCCCGAACAATCCTATCATTTAGGATAGCTGTGAATATCTTATAAAGCGTGTTCAGACAAGTTATTGACAAGTAATTCTTCGGGTCAGCTAAGTTGCCTATTTTCGGCAGAAGTATTGTGCGCCCTTCCACCAACCATTCTGGAATCGGCTCTTCCGACTTTAAATATGAGGTGAAAATACGGGCCAAATGCTGATGGGATAAAGAAAACTTCTTCCACCAGAAGGTTTTGATACAATCTGGTCCCGGTGCGAAATAGTTCTTCATCCCTCTTAATACTTTTTTCACCTCCTCGGTAGTGATGGGTGGACATTCTTTATCAGGTGTTATGAGGCCAACACAGAACTCCTTGAAGCTATTTATATTTCCTGAGCCTTCGTCCAGTCTATGCTGCACTTTGTAGACGTTGACCCACCTCTCCCTCCGCTCTAGACTTCTCTTAGTGTCAGATAGTATTCGTATTCTCTCAACAATATGCTGCCTGATGGTAGGCAGCTTTGACTTGTTAAGTATGGGATAACGGGTTGCCGGCTTGTTCTAGCTGTGGCAGAGTAGGCGTTCCGCTTACATAGCCCCTTTTACGGAGTAGTTCAGCATGGTTTTGCAGACGTTGCTGCGAAAAGTGCGACAGCTCCGGGTGTTTCTCGCACCACAGAGCATTCAGCCGTGCCATATAACCCCGTTCAGGGCCACACTCGAATCGTAGCACTCTAGCAACTCGTTATTCAGTTGCTCTGTGCACACAAAGATCGCGAGATCCCGCCGATCCATCGCATTGAATCCATTTTCATTGGCTCCCCCAGCTCTACATCGGTCGGCATTGTTGGCCGACCCATTGTCGGGAGCCCTGCGCGGTCTGTTGTTTTGAACCGCAGTTACCACAACTATGTTTAGTGTTGTCATTGTTGTTCCCACGAGAAGCTAGGGAAAGGGGTTCGTCCTTCCTTGTAGAGCCCCGCATGCAAGGATAAGGCTGCGTACTCTGAGAGGTCACCCGGGATCCCAGAGTCACCGTTCTAGACACCTCACATAGGTGATATTCAGCTTTCGACACGGTTTTCACACCTCCGCTTGTAGGTTATTTCCTTCGGGACCACCCCTGGACAATTGTCCGCGACTGCCTATTCACTTTTGTAACCATATTCAGCAGAAACCCTTAGTACAGGAACCCCCTATCCGCGACCCGAGGACGCGTTCGGTGGCTTTGTCATAGGCCCTTCGGTTTGATTCTAGAAGAATTAAAACCGAACCGATATATACATATATATATTATAGTTAGAGAGTGGGCAGGTGTTCCGAAATCAGCAGCAATTTTCTTCTTCTTTTTAACTCCTTTCTCGACACATTGAATAAGTTTTGCTCTCTTACTCAGAGATAGTATTTTATACGTCATCTTCTCCATACTTTTCAGAGCGTTTTGTTACTCACTGCCGCACTTCGAGTTACAGGGGTTATGATCTGGGCGGGGCTTACATTGTTCTTCGGATTATCAAAGAGTGCGAATGATCGATTTTCGAATTATCGAAAATTCGTATTATAGATGCTCGTATTATTACATGAATTTTCAACTAAATAGTTTGAATTGGGCTGAAATCATACAAATATCATGAAAAAGTATATTTTTCTTTAACCAGTATCTTGAAAATTTGAGCAAAATCACGTTAATAATGTTCCTAGTCAATAATTTTGCCAAGTCCAATAAAAGCAATTTGTTTTTAAAATTCTTTTGAAAAATTCAATGGATGATGTTTCTTATTTCTCTTCAAAAAGCGAAAAAATATAAGTTCATTTTGTACGTCTTTAAGTATTTCGCAGGGTCCAATAGAAGTACATGTTCTTTAAAAATTCTCTTTAAAAATCGAGTAAAATTTAGAAAATTATGACCTTTTTAACAATTTTTGCAAAGTCCATTAAAAGAAAATATTTATCTACTAATCGTTTTCAAAAAGTAGAAAAATTTAGTAGAATGTGTCCATCTTTGAAAATTTTGTCAAACTTCAATTGAAATCAAATGACTTTCGACTGTGGGCAAATCATAGCAATATGGCCTTGAGCCATACTTGAGCCATTGTTCATAACCATGGGACAAACATGGGACGACCGTGGCTGAACATTTACCAAATCTTGAACCATGCTTACCCGATGCTTACCCGACACTTTTTCCACGCTTACCTCACGCTTACCCCACGCTAACCCCACACTTATCCGACGCTAACCCCATGCTTAACCCAAACTGTTTCCACGCTTACCTCACGGTTACCCCACGAAAACCCCACGCTAACTCCATGCTTACCTCACACTGTTTCCACGCTTACCCCATGCTTACCCCATGCTTATACCAATGCTGAGTAATGTTGAGCCATGATTCATCCATTAAACCTTTTTCGCGCGGTAAATTATAAAAATCAGACTTATAGGAAAAAATTGAGATCTTTTTGATTTGTAATATTCTTAGTGGGCGCAAAATTTGGCGACGTCTTGACGATGTCTTTAATATATCCTGACGACATTGAGATAGGATGTCGTAAGGTTGTCGTAAAGATGTCGTAACAATGTCGTAAAGACGTCGCGAAATTTTGTGCCCACTGTGTTCTTTAATGAGTATAATAAGCAATAACAAATTAGGATATTCTGTCTGTCTATATTCAAACTTATACAGGGTGCCCAAAAAGTCCCGGGGCAGCCAAATAAATCCTCAACTATAATTTTTTTGGAGAAGGTTGCGGCCATTCTTGGAGTAACTTTCAACGAGCGATCCAGTGTTGACGTTAGTTTTGACATTAACCATGACGTGCATAGTTATTTTAAGGTCACCTTCGCTTTTTTTTAAAGAAATGTCCCTTTTTTGACGTTGGCATTCTAAAGAAGGAAAAATCTTACAACAAATGTTGACCTTGATATTACCCTGATGGTTACGGCCACGGTCACTCGATGGTTAATATTTAATGTACATTGTTCAGGTAATTAAGTAGGATAAGAGGATGATTCTCACAAGCTAGATTGCGAAAAAAATGTTCAGACCATATCGAAGTTTGAATGACCTTGACAGGTCCATCAAGGCCACACCTTACCTATGACCTGACTATACTTTTTAACGTGAAGATTTCCGCTTTTTCGATAGCCACTTTTTAAAATGGGCTACTCCATTAAAAAAACTAAGTTGACCTTGAAAAAAACATGAAGGTCATGGTCAAGATCCAAACTAAGGTCACCACTGAACTCCTCGTTGAAAGTTACTTCAAGAATGACCTCAACCTTTCCAAAAAAAGTACCTAAGGATTTATTCAGCTGCCCCGGGACTTTTTGGACACCCTGTATAAGTTTTCACTCGAAGTTTGCATCTTTTTTGTTCAGGATTATTTATGTCTGTATATAATTTCATTATGATACAAGAATCAATTTGATTTTTTATGAAATTCTCTACCTGCAATTTAAATATTTTTCATTGAATTTAAATCATTTTAAATTATTTTAAATCATAAATGAGAATAGAAAATTATCATGATGTCGACAACAGTTTAGCCCTCGGTAGACATAAAAAAATGTGTTTGGCGGTAATTTTGTTCAAGCAGCTGTAAAAGCAAAAATAAAAATCTTTTTTTTATCTTTTAAATTTCTATCTCAACTAAAAATATTAAAGCATATATGAAAAGAATTTTGATGGTTTTTAATTATATTTTCGATATGATGTTCTTTGTCGAAAATTTAACTGCTTTGTTGAAGCTTCTTCTTTTTTGGTCAACAATTTTTATGGAAAATTGAACCACTTCCCTATCCACTTCATATTGGTCTAATGTTTTAGGGTGATCCCGGAAGATTCCTTTTTGTCTTTATTGCGTTCCAAGTTCCTCTGTCATATCAGCCCTGATATTTCTGGCCTCCTCTGAGGACCAATTGACGGGTGTACAATTTTATAGTATTTTCTTAATTTGTCATGATTCTTCTTTTAAAATGTACAGTTCTGTGGAAAACTCTAAACATAACCTAAAACTTCAAAATCGTGTTAGCCTTTCTCGATATTTGATAAACGATTTGCGTTTTTATTAAAAGCCATTACGGATCACTGCCTTTTCATTTAGTCTACTCAAACTACATTAGTATATTTCTACCCTGGCTATCTATTGTTCATTGAAACAATAAGTACGTACAATCTTTAACCGACTTTTGTCTTGTTTCTTTAGGAACGTAAACATAGCTGATCAACTATTGGAAACATAAAAAGTTATTTATGGATGTGCGTAAGGTTTATAAAATAATTTGCAAACATTTCGCACAAATTCATCTGCAAAACATTATGATACTATTAGGTGATGTGTTTATTCAATTATAATATTTAATACACATAATTTTTCACATTATCAGGACATCGTGTGTATATAATTTAGGGACATAGGTGAGATATTGCTCGGGATGTGCCTAAGATAGCCTTTGATGCGCCTGGGATGTTTCAGGATTTAAATGTGACAGCCTGTGATCTTTCATCTGATTTTTCTTTGTGTACGTTTGGCGTCGTAAAGGTGCACTATACACCTTGTATCCTCCTATTGGCAGTCCTACATATATGTGACCGCTGGGTGGAAGTTTCGACTCGCCGGAAGAAAAGTCGCAACCACTATCATGCCGAAATTTCGATGCATTGTAGATTTGAAAAGGGCCAGCTAAATAAAATTCGCCATTCCCTAAATTTATCTGAGCAACTCTTAGTGTATGATGAGCAGGATCATGTTGCTGCAGCAGATTTATACGGGCGAGAGTTACAGAAAAATAATGTTCTCTTATAAATTTATCAGCAAAATAGGTCGTAGACTGCATATTGGGATATTTTAAATAGACGGGTATTTCCGGGACGTTCTGTTTCCTTACATGTCCGTCATAAATACAGCTATCATGCATTGATACAACAATCCGGTTTTCAGGAAAATTGGGATGTCCATCTGCACCTAATTTTGTAAAAGAAAGTCACACTTATGAACTATTTTTGCCTTTGCGCGTATATGTAAATTATTGCGCGATTTTTGATTCAAACAGAAAACTATTTGAGCAAATTTAGATTAGTTTTTAACAACAAGAACAGAAATTAAAAAATACTTTAACGTTGAAACTGGAAACCTTAGGAACTTATCATTTCAACGTATACGCCATATTTATTATACATATTAATTTCATTTATAAATGACACTTGCATTTAAAATTCAGAAAGTTCGAGAACACAAGGAGTATAATTTCAGGTAATACGAGGGTGGATTGATAAGTTTCCGGCCTGACCAAGAAAAACAACGTTTTTAAGAATTTTTTTTTTATTTCTCAACATAATCTCCTCCAAGGCTGAT
>NC_046659.1:144571172-144583736 GCF_010883055.1 Belonocnema kinseyi | reverse complement strand
CTATCTAAGGATGGTACTATAGAACGCCACCTCAAGGTAGGCCTAGTGGCGCCATCTCTTGGTCAGGCCGGAAACTTATCAATCCACCCTCGTATCTTCATTTCTCCAAGGTAAAAAAAATGATACCGAACTGAAATCTAAGCTTTCATGAAATTCGTGATATGACTTACAAAATTGTTTGCTATTTTCTAAACTGAAGGTTATGACTCTCATCCGATAAATTCTTCATTTACTTTTTTATACAAAAAGAGTCTTTGCGTCTCGAATGAGTTGTTCTGTAGACTAATGTGTAAGTTCTGTCTATTTGTCTTATAGAATTTGTTAAAAAGAAGGTCATTGTGTATCAAAAAATGTGAAGTTTCAACAAAAGAAATTCTTTTTTTACGAAACAGTTTCAATTTTCAACTTTGTAGTTTTATTTTTTACTAAATTCTTGAAATTTCAAGCCAAACACCAAATTTTCTGCATTGCAGTTGAATTTTTAACCCGAAAATGGGAATCCTTAACGAAAACTGCAATATTTGATATTTGAACCGAAAAATATTTTAAGGGCAAACAGAAAAAAGTTTAATTAAAGCAAAGAGTACACGTTTTTAGGGAAGTATTTAAATCTTTCGCCAAATACATAAATTTTCGCAAAAATGGTTGCATTTTCAAATAGAAAGGATCAATTTTTAGTTAAGAATATAATTTTTCGACCAAAAGTGGTTTCCTTTTCTTAAATTAATGCCTGTTATAAAGAAGTACCAAAAGACCGAAAAGTGATACTTCGCAAAATAAATTTGTTGGTCCCCAAAAGGGCCATTTGGCATGCTGCATATAGCAGATTATTAAGTGAAATTAGTAATTTTCTTATTTTTGATGCAACTTGTTGCCTTCAAAAAGTTTTCAATCAAGTCTGAAGCAGCAAGGATAGTATCTGGCACGTCACTTTGTTTAGAAAAAAACCTCTGATAAATTGCTAAACCAAATTCAGAATCTCTGAATTTCCTTAGTAGTTGTAAACCCTGACCCCCGGCATCATCCTCGTCATCAGATATCATAGGTTCTTGTTCTTTCACGCTATCCACAATCTCACTCTATGTAGGGTAGCAGTTATTAAAGCTTTGTCCAAGATTTGTTCAAATCGAAAATAGCATCCAACAAATTCAAATCAGGAACCCCCCTTTTCTCAACCGAATGCTTGAGCAATCTTCTAATGATTCTCTTTCGTTAATGGACTTTTAGGTGCTTCATAATTCCTTGATCCATTGTTTGCATTTTTAAAGTCAAACTTGGTGGTAGGTTAATCACTTTTACGGCTTTTAGTGTTTTTATCAAAACTTTCGGATGAGCCGGGAAATTATCAACAAATAAAAGAACTTTTTTGATTTTCTCTTTGAGATTTGCGAACAATCTTATAAAGGCAGTTTTCCTATATTGAACTGGTCATCCAAGATTTTTGATCATTCTCGTAAACTACTGGTAAAGTCTTGACTCCTTTTAAACATTGTGGATTTTTTGATTTGCCGATTACCAATAACTTTAATTTTTCTTTACGAGACATATTTGCGCAGACCATTACAGTAACACGATCTTTACTCTTCTTCTCACCACTACAAGTGTCTATTTTACATGTCAAAGCCATATCTGGTGAACATTTGAAACAAAGACTAGTTTCGTCTGCATTCAAGATATCATCCATTGCATACACTACCAGCAAATCAGGAAAAATGTCAATGAGAAACTTTTCGCAGTCTTCCTTCGAAATAGTAGCACTCTCGCCACTTAATAACCTATAGACTATTCGATTCAGATTCTTGAACTTATCTAGCCACCCAGAGCTAGCTTTATAATCTTTTTATCCTAATTGAGTTGCGAAAAATTTAACTTTTTCTTGGACAATAGGGCCAGATAAGGAAATATTTTGGTTTCGAGCGGATTTCATCCATTCCACCATCGATGTTTCTAATAATGGAAAGCGAGGTGTTTTTGTGCGCTTTCGATGCAGTTGGTAACAAGAATTTTCAGCAGCAGACAAGATCTTCTACTTTTTGTTGAAAATTATATTTGGAGAGTAGGCAGGTATTCCAAAATCAGCAGCAATTTTCTTCTTTTTAACTCATTTCTCGACACATTGAATGAGTTTTGCTCTCTTACTCAGAAATAGTATTTTATACGTCATCTTCTCCATACTTTCGAAAGCGTTGTGTTGTCAGTCCAATTTAACACTTTATATTAGCAGGACCATGTTTACATTGCACGTTAACCCCACCCTTTTCACACGCGCCAATTCTAACACCCACAACAGGCCAATCACATTCATTCCAGTAGGTTATAAATATGAATTTTTCGAATTATGTTAGTTACTCACTGCTGCACTTCGAGTTACAGAGGTTATGATCTCGGCGGAGCTTACATTGTTCTTCGAATTATCAAAGAGTGCGAATGATCGATCTTCGAATTATCGAAAATTCGTATTATAGATGTTCGTATTATTACATGAATTTTCAACTAAATAGTTTGATTTCCAACGAAAGAGATTCATCGTCTACAAAATTAGTAACTTTTTTGCAAAATAGTTAGACTTACAACCACTTTTTCAAATTTTTGACAAAAAATATGAGTTTTTAAGAAAATAGTGAAATTTTCATTAAAATAATTCAATTTACAATCAGATAGTAGAAGTTGAAACCAAAAGGAAAAATTTAATGAAGAAATCAAGAAAAAGGGCAAATTTCTTAAGAACTGAAAAAACACATATACTCAAAAAGGGAAAGGTAGGAGAATATAGTGAAAAGTGTGAAGAATTTAATAATAGTGCGATTTTCAAACATACCAAGTTATTATTAACCCCTTCGTTGGCAGAGAGAATTCGACAAAAAGTACCTAAAATGGCAGGAATATTTGTTATTCTGAAATTTTATATCTTGGGGTTTTTCGGGTTACATTAAAAAAAACGGAGAGTGTATTATGATAGTTACGATAAACAATAAGCGCGCCAAAGTAAAGAGAATTCAGATAATTAATTTGTGATGCTGTGGTAGTACTGATTTAATTTTAGAATTTAAGATTACTGCTTTTAAATTAATAGAAATTTTATCATGTTTCTTCATATCTAAATTTGTTCTTTTTTAAAAACTATTTTCTCTAGCTAATATTTTTATATTATTAAAGTCCAAATTAAACATATGCTCAAAGTAGCAAGAGTCTTGTGACAAAGCAGTATTTAAATTTCCCCCATCCCTTCTAAGATCAGCTACTTCGATTTATAATCTATGGCCAGTTTCATCTTTATAGATTTTGTCGCAGCCTTTACATTTTATTAAATAAACTAAATTATATTAAACTAATATTTACTCTTCTGCTAACAATAAGTTTATTTAGTCGTAGGATTAAAAATACATCGCTTGTAGATCAAGACAAATTTTCCTACACTATCAAAGTATAAAAATATCGATATTTCTAGGAGAGTCTGTGATGCATCTTACATGTTTCAGGATATAAATTGGAGAGTCTGTGATCTTTCTTTGGATCACTCCATTTGTAGAATTGTCGTTGTAAAGGTGCACTATAGACCCTTTCCATTCCAGCTGGCAGTGCTATATATATGTGATCGGTGGGTGGAAAAATGACTTTGGAATCTCCGGTATCATCATGATGGTGAAGTGGCCATACATTGAACTTTTTAAACACGCCAGTTAAAAAAAATACGTAATCTCCTATTCTTATCTGAGCGTCTTTTGGAGTATGAAGATCAGGATTATGTACGATTTGTGCATGTGGTTCGTTGAGATTTACTGTAAAATAATATTCTTTAATGTATATAACAGTGGAATATGCCAGAGGCGGCTCATGGGGAAATCTCATATAGTTGGGCATCTCTGCGTGGCCCTGTTGCATGACATGTCCTTCGCAAAGACAGCCATCATGCATTGATACAACAACGTAGTCTTCAGGAAAATGGGGTTCTCCATTTGCACCTATTTATTTTTAAGAAAGAATTGAAAATTATGAAGTTTTTAACACTAGGAATTCAAACTTTTTAAAACATTTCTTTGTTTCCTTGGAAGTCGATTTTTGATGCAATTTGTAACCCAGAAGTACACAAAATCCTTCTTTTTTTTAAACTTGAGATAATAACAAAAAAGGCAAACTTTTAAAAGCTTGAGGTTTTGAATATCAAGAAATTCTCGACGAATTTGTTTTATTTTCGTATAGATTCAGTAATTCCATTAGGTTCAAAAGTATTTAGGTACAGTAATTCCCTTTTAGTATAGATAAACTTTCAAATTGGCAAACTTACAGTAATGGTAGATATATGCGAAAAAATCTAGATCAGATGATCTACCTATCACTTGAAGTTCTTTTTATACTGCAAGATAATAATTTAGTTTAAAATATAAATGATCATAGCATGGCGTCATCTTAGTAACGGCGATAAATGAAACATCGGCAGATATGAAAAATAGATTTACTGACATTCTTTTAAAACAGAGACCAAATATTGATTTAACAATTTTGGATCCTTGGGGACAAATTTATTATTATTGATTCAAGGTTATCTCTGACAAGATTTGGATTTTTGTGTTTACTTCCCAAGCATTCAGCTAAAATTAATGTACACAAATGCTATACTTAATAATAAATCTTTTTCAAACTGAATTATAATTCTAAAAAGCAACTATTCAAATTATTTCAGCATTCAGTGTTTAATTTTGAAATGTGCTCCCTTTCGTCAGTTTTTCAATTGTTTGGTGAAGATCAGTGTTTTTATACCACATGCCTTATCACTTTCAGATTAGCAAAATAATTCAGCCTTAATTTGGAATTTGTTAATTTGTTAATAGTAGTCAGTTTGGTTATGTTACAACAAACTGAAGCCTCATAAGAGGCAACGTATTATCAACAAACATATTTTAATGTTAAAACTGAAATCTTTAGAAACTTACTATTCTTACTGTTAGCTACTTATTAAGCGTGATTAAAAACGATTGATTTATATTTATCATAAATGTTAATTTAAATACTACATTACACTTACGTTTCAAATTCAGGAATCCCACTAAGACAATAAGTTGTATTTCAGTAAAAATCTTCATGTGTTTTTAGCAGATAAGATGATAGGGAACAAGAACATAAGTTTCAGGGAAGTTCGCGATAGAATTAAGAAGAACATGCCGGCTATATATACTAACTTTTGCGGTTTCGTTGCGATAAAAACCTCATATTTTGTTGAAATAATGAAATTCGAAGTAGGAATAAGCGTAATTTAACTATAAAAAGTTACAACATTTACAAGATTCATAACTCTTATACATGAGTAATAAATGTACTTGATAAGAAAAAATTTTATATAGAATTATTAAAAATTACAATATGTAGTCAAAATAGCATGGCAGAGGAAGCGAAAACCAAAGTTAAACGTATTTCCATTATCAATTGGGTTGTCACTCCACTTATATATATTAATACAATGATAGAATTAATTATGTGGTCATTATCCTTTTTTACTCCTATTTTTTATTTTCGTTCGCCATGTCCTTTTTGAACGTCAGGTCGAAAACCGAAGAGTGGATTCAATGGAAAAGAAGGTCACAGAAATAATCGATAAGCAGGGAAACAAAATTAAACCAGCAAAAACCAGGCTAATCTTTCTGCAATGGCGTTCCTATAAAATTTATCAGGCAACCCTCAAAAATTCTAGAAATCTGTGTGGCGCCACAATCTCACTTTGAGGGACTTTTTCTAAACAAGTACAAGAGGATCTCAAAGTGTTACTTTCTTTTCTAAAAAAGGCTAAAAAAAAGTAAGGAGAAAGCCGTCCTCAGCTATGGCAGGCTTATTATTGATGAAAAGAAATTTGTAAAGAAGGATGGCATGATAATCGATACATTAGAAGATGATGAGGAAGAGGATGAAGCTACAGGCGACTCGACGTAAAACATAAATGCTTTATTTTTAAGTAATAAAGCATTCCCGAAAAAGAAATCTACAGATCCGCTATTTCAGGAACCATAGACTAATTTTTTCAAAGAGAAAAAGGCCTGGCCCAGCATAACAAAAACAAAAGGCCTCGATGATGTCTGGAACATCCAAAAATCACGGGTTGTCTGACCACAATGCTTAAGCAGCTAAAAGATTTTAATGCTTAGCTCTATATAATAATCAATATTTTGATTTAAGTTCATTGATTGAAAAAATGGGAACATGGATATTTATGGCAACTGTTTTTTTTTAAGTTAGTTATTAGCTTGTTTTACTCCAGTCCAGATACTAATTTTGAGGTAACTAGAACAGAATTCGAGACAGAGCTCCACTCCTTGTTTTTTATTTATAACAACAATTTGTTTTGAGTTTATGGAAATTTTAACTGCGAACTAGGACATTTTTATCAAAGAGCACCGGAAGCATTAAAAAAATATTTGTTATGTGTATCAAACCTCCTTACACTAAAATATAAACAAAACAGGGAGACAGCCTACCGATTTAAGGGACTCAACCTTGCTAATCCTATCCGGACAGATAGGGATTTGCCGGTAAAATATACTTTTGTAAATGCTTCGGGCACAATCGTTACTGACTTAGTCTCGAGTAATTTAGGTGGTTTTGCGATTCACGTTTTGAATCTTCTGTTCGTGAAAATGAGGCAAAACTAGTTTGACGGAGCGAATTCCTTCCAATCCATCAAAATTGAAAATAGTTATTCTTTTCAATTCGTATCGATTGTATTTTTTTACTAGAAGCACTTTTAGGTTAGGAATTTTTAATCTTCAAGTAATTATACTCCCTCAGATTAAAATTAACTTAGGTTATAGTTAACTAGGAGAAAAATAAAGAACTTGGCGAATCTAGATCGAAGTAATTTTGAGGTTAAAGCATCAACCAGATTTCTTACGCGATAAATAAGTTACATCTGAAATGCATTTCAGTATAAAATTAAGTTTAAATAATAATGATTCAAAATCAATCCTCATGTAAAAGGTACTATATTTCAAATTTTATTTAAAAAATTGTTTAATTAATAAAATTTCAGAACGGGAATTCCTATCCCACAATTTGTCAACGACGTTTAAGATTATAGTAAATACTGTGACGTTTCGACTATTGTCAATGAGGTACATTTCTGTTTTATCGAATCTTTCAAATAAAATTGATATAAACTTCATTTTATGTTTTTTTCTGTGTGACCTTTCTATCAAACTAGCTGATTTCCCAGCCAAACAAGATAAATTTTTGCACAAGAAGATAAATTTTCTACCAGAAAAAATATATTTTCAACAAGATACCCGAAGATTGTACAAACAAGTTGAATATTCAACTTAGGGAGATCAACTTTTAACCAGAAGAGGTTACTTTTCATCAAAATAGTTGCACAAAATAATTAAATTCTTAACAAAAAATGTAAATTAGAATAATGTGAATATGAAATAATAAATAATGAAAATTATTTTTTTTTTAATAAAATGTTATTTGAAAGAAGATCTTCGCCTTTGCTCTGCTATGAATCGAACCAGAGAATTGTCCGTTGCCAGTCGGGTGATTTTACTTTACGCTACTAGAGAAATCGAAAGAAGAATCCTTTTTAGAAATATCTGCATTATTTTGCCAGTTTTTGCATGTCAAATTTATTGAGTAATCGGTATTATCATTAGAGAATAACATACATAAACTCTTAACGTCTCTTCAGAATAGATGGAGCTATGAACTGAACATTTTTAAATCAAAATTTTGTCTGAAAAAAGATTTTCTCTTCCGCTTCGCTAGAAATCGAACGACAGAACTTCCAATTGCCGGTCGGGCTCATTTCCTTAAGCTACTAGAGAAATAGAAAGAAGAATCCTTTTTCAGAAATCCGATCATTCTTTTACCAGTTGTTACATGACAAATTTTTCAAGGAATCTGTATTATCATTAGAGAATTACAGAAATACCTAATGTCTTTTCAGACTAGATGGAAAAAGAATCCTTGTTTCGATTTCTCTAGTAGCTTAAGGGAAAAGCACCCGACCGGCATTCGGAAGTTCTGTGGTTCGATTCTTGGCGTCGCGAAGAAAAAGGTATTTTTTCAGACAAAATTCGAATTCGAAAATCTTTAATTCATAGCTCCATCTTGTCTTAAAGGAAATTAAGAATTTCTCTTACATTCTAAGGATAATATAGATTTCTGGAAAAATTTGTTTCAGGTTGTACATGGAACAGCCTGTGATATTTCCTTGGATTAGTCCGTGTGTACAATTGGCGTCGTAAAGGTGCAGTGTACACCCTGTCCATTCCTCTTGGCAGTGTCACATATATGTGATCAGTGGATGGAAAATTGACGTCGGAATTTCGAGTATCATTAGAATGGTGAAGTGCCCACACATTGAACTTTTCAAACAAGCCACTTGAATAAAATCCGTGTTCTCCTATTCTTATCTGAGCATCCTTTGGAGTATGATGATCAGGATTATGTACAATTTGTGCATGTGGTTCGTTGAGACTTACAGTAAAATAATGGTCACCTATGTATATATCAGCGGAATATTCCAGAGGTGGCTCATTTGGAAATCTCATATAATTGGGTATCTCCGCGTGGTCCCATTTACTGACATGTCCTTCACAAAGACAGCCATCATGCATTGATACAACAATGTAGTCTTCAGGAAATTCGGGCTGTGCATCTGCACCTAATTTTGTGAGAAAAAAAAATTATGAAGTTTTATCGTTCTGGCAACTCAAACTTTTAAAACTGTTTGTTTATTTAAAAGTCAATTTTTGATGCCATTTAAAACTCTGAAGTCAGCGGTCACCCTTTTTGAACAAGTTGAGATAAGCGCGAAAAGTAGGTTCAAAAATATTTGAGTGCAATAATTCGCTTTGGGTGTAAATAAACTTTTGAATTGTCAACTTTACATAAATGGATGGTATGATATAAAATACAGTAAGACGTGTTGTAATTTTCTTTAACTGTCAGCATACGTTTATATAATACTTTCATATATAACAGAGTTTTTCCATACGATCACGACGTAGAAGATAAAACCCTTGGGTACAAATTTATTATTTTTGATTCAACGGTATTTCTGACATGGTTTTTAATTTTTTATCTACTTTGGAGTCATTTAATATCAGCAATTAGGATCAGCAAATAAACATCTGTCAGAATGTATGGAAACGTTTGAGATTTAATGATAAGTAAAAAATTCGCATCCAGAAAAGTATTAAAGTTGAAAAAATAATTTGAGTTGGAATAAGAATCTGAACCAAAGGTTGGTTTGAAAATGCGAATATTTTACTTTGAGCATATGTAACTTTTAGCGCGATTATTGATTTAAACAGAAAAGTATTTGTCAAAATAAATTTTAAAAACAAGATTTATAGAAAAAAATCGAGATCAGATTCGATTGGGAAGAAAATGCTGTATATATATTTAAAATTAAACCCTTTTTCATATGAAGTTATTAGTCACATTTTATGGACCACTTTAATTTCGACTAGTAGAAAGCAAGATGTTCCACCTGTCCCATTTGAATGTCACATATTCTTGTACTCTCTTTTCGCGTATTTTTGTATCGCAAGTATTTCTGTCAGTGTGAGATTATTACTATAAGGTTTTTACTCGATTTTGAATTAGAAAATAATCTGGTTTTGAAGACTATGTTTCAAATTAAATAACTAATAATAATATTTTAAATTTTTAATTATACATTACACTCACGTTCAAAATTTACGAAGCCCGCAAAGACAAGAAGTTGTATTTCTGTGAAAATCTTCATATCTTCTCAGTGGATAAGATGATGGGGAACAAAAATATAAATTTTAGGGAAATTCGTGATAAAATTAACACTAAAATGGCTGATATGTATGCTAAGTTTAACGAATCCCATGCGATAAGTGTCTTATTTATTCTTTAGTATGAACAAAGTTTACCTAGGCATAATGCTGGTCTCACTTTAAAAATTTTCCACATATGCTACATTTATGACTCATCTACATGAATAATAATTCTACTAAATCCGTAAATTCTTTTAAGTCCGAATTGTTACAAATTACCATATGTATTTAAGATCACATGACAGAGATATCGAAAACAAAAGCTAAAATAATTTTGTTTATCAATTGGGTTGACATTTCATTTATTAAGACTAAATCAAATTTAGGAAAAATTATTATGTGTAAATTCTAAATGATTATTTTACATTCTTATTCTTGTGAAATATTGGTCCATGGAAACGTTTTTTAGTATAAGAAAACCCAATCTAATACTGGTATTCAATAAAAATAACTCTTAGCAGATTTGCTACCTCAGAAATTGCTAAAATCGAGCGTTTCGCTACTATATAAAAGCGTACATTGGGAAATCTATATTTTCCTTTAATTTGATGTTTATTTGCCCAATTTTTCATCTAAGATTTATAAAAGTATGGCAAATAGTGGATGTTTTTTTTAATTGATCATTCACAAAAGTCATGCGTGAAATATGTACAAAGATTCGCTAGCAACAACACCAGTTCATTTTGGCGAAACGAGAAAATTTTCTGAATCTTTGAACCTTGTTTGGTATCAATTCAAGGCGTCAAAGTTTGAAAATTTTCTGAAATATTCGTGGTTTCGTGCTAGCTATACCTCGAGAGTATCTGCTAAATTTCGAAACACCCGCACAATTTTGACTCAATTTTGTAGGATACTACAAATGAGAAGCAGATCTTTGCTGATGGTACAATCGAACATCTTGTGCACATGCTGTTCTACAACATATACTATTTATTCTTATTTGTGATACGTTTACATCATTGCATAAACGTCTTTTGATCATTTATACTTCATTCATTAAAATTTTATTAATTTTGTGTGAAGCTTAAACAAATACAAAGAAACCAAATATTATACTTTAGAGTAAGAGAGACAGAGAGAGAAGCAACGTCAGCCGTGACGTCAGCAAAGACGGCAGGGCGAGTAGAGGCAAGGAACGCGAGTAGAGCTCTAGCGAAACTAGACGCGCGCATCTCCATCCCAACGACTTCCACGCAACGGCCACGCGGAGTCCGCTATATAAGGGCGCGCACTAGTACGCAACGTCACTTTTTTGGGAGCTGGTAATCAGCGCCATCACAAACATATTCTGCAGCTGGAAAGCAGCCATAAGTTTGCGCAAGGCATTGCCGTACCTCGCACCGGGCACCATTGTCTCAGTACTAAGTTTGTGGCCCCGTAAAGTAAGCGAAGGGCCGCGTACAAGAAGCAAGATAACTACAATTTCGTGCGCATTTGTTAGTGAGTGTATGAATGTATACGTGGATTTTTTTAAATTTATTGTTAAAATTAATGCTAACTCCAATTTAAAGGAAATTTAAAAGAATTAATGGCATAAGTAGCACAAGCGATATAAGGTATGATAAGTTGAAGTTATTGTGTTCCTCTAAAGAGCCATATTACATGATATGACATCAATCACACAATTGTGGAAGGACTACATTAAAGCTGTTGCTGCAAAGCAGAAAAAGGATTTTAGGAAGAACGAAAACACAACTAAGAGACTCTTCTTATGTATTTTTCGATACATGTGACACACCCATGAGGATGATACCTTGCAAGAATTATAGTTGAATTTTTGTTACGCTAAAGACAATGTCTCTGTCTCAGAACATGCTGTACCTGACAACTCAGCTCAGCCAATCCTTCGCAAAAGTACCCCACTCACCAACTATTCCCTACACTTTACAGAAATTCGAAATTAGTGCCATCTAAAAGAACCAAGAAAACTACTTTCCTAGCTCAATATCTCGTTTATTGCATTCAACGTTGCGTGCCCGCATACATAAACACAAACCTCTTTACTTCCCCAAGAATTCCTCAAGGTGACCATATGCGACAGTATACTTCTCACCAGAATTAGATCTAAAGATTGTAATTATACTTTTAAAGAAATTTAGTCACTAAACCTAATTCTCATTGGTTGTTTTTTCTTCCCGTTTTTACTTATATCCACCCCTCTCTCCTTCTCTAACGAGTTAGCTGGTATACCAGCCCACATGTATCCTCTGTGACAGCTGGCATTCCAGCCCTCTAAACCGATACGCTTACTCACTGCTTCTCGATCCGTTTCTTTTTCTAATAACTCACAATCTCCACTAACACCGTTTTTCTTTAGGATAAGAAGGAAAAATCAGAAACAACCTTTTAGTTACTGCATCATTCAATCTTCGTCAGTACCTTTCCTCCAGAACACCCTTCCTTTTGCTATTTCTTTCTAGCTTATGTGATATACACATCAGCCCCTCCTTCCAGCCTAACTAGTATATCCCCTCTAACTCGCTCCCTATTGGAACTTACCTTTGCATATTCCTTTCCTTCACTCCAAGATATAGTTCCATCTCACTCTGTCTTGATAGGCAGAAATCAATCGTCCCCGAAGATTAGTCTCCATGCTGGTTCCACCAAATACCCCAATAAGTAAGAAGCGTATCACTCTATAAACTATGGACCCTACCAAGAGGGCCTGCCACTCCCAGGAATTAAGTAGCAAGTAGTCAGTCTAAAAAACTACAAGCAGAGAGAAATAGAGAGTTACAATGCATTAGAAATATCAGTTGATAGAAACATG
>NC_046659.1:144560509-144571072 GCF_010883055.1 Belonocnema kinseyi | reverse complement strand
GCACACAATCTGATATCAGCTTTGACTCGCGCAGATTTAGAACTTAGAATTGAGAAGGTTTGTATTTTACGCCCAGTTAAACTCTCTTCGATTGCGAAACAAGCATTTTTTGACAGCTACAATCTGAGAGATAAATCAACCAATTTTGTATTTTTTAACTGTCCACTATTTGACGTTAAAATCCGTGCCAGATTCAGGAAATCTGCAAATGCCACAAGGAATTATAGGTTATGTTTCTATGTTTACCTTTCAGCTCTACTGTCATCATCCTTTTTTTCAGGTTTTTTTTTTAAATTATCACACCAGGTGCGATCGAAAAATGATTAGATTATCAACTCCTAAATATTTGAATTAAAAAAAAAAGAAAATCAGCCACATATTTTAAGTGACAAAAAATTAAAGAACTGCACAAGTTCAAGTCAGATGGCCACTGACTAGGAAAACCGGGAATTAATCCCACATTTTTAAACACCAAGAAGTACCCTAAAGTTTAGGGGAAAACCGGCAATTTTTCAGATTCATTTTTTACTCTTATGGAAGATTTTATCTTAATTTCCCTGAAAAGTCATCTTTTTTGGATAGTAAAGTAAACTATTTTGATAGCCACTCATCTATTTCGAACAGCTAGTTCGATCTTTTAGATTGAAAAATCGCATTTTAATTTGAACATTTTTCTGTTAAATTCCGCATTCAGAATTAATCTCTCTTTTTTTTTTAATTCAACTATTTTGTTGGATATTGTTTTTATTTCGACAAAAACTTTCATCTTTTGAATTAAAAAGTCGATTTTTAATTGGAAAATTTTTAGTATTAAAGTTTGTGTTCAAATTAATCTGTTTTGTTTTAAAATTCAACAAAGTAGTTGAATTTGTAAACAAGAGAGATTAATTCTTAACACAGAATTTGATAGTAAACATTTTCAAATTAAAAATCGAGTTTTCAATTCAAAAGATGAAACCTTCTGTTGATAATGGAATAATGTTCAACAAAATAGTTCAATTTTTAAACAAATATTTAAATTTTCAACCAAAAAGCTGAATTGTATACTAAGAAAAGGCATTTTAAATTAAATACATGAATTTTGCACAAAAGAATTTTATTTTCCTACAAGTCTAATTTTCTTGAGAAAAAAATTAACGTTTAATCATAGATACATTTTCTAAAATAAGGATTGATTTTCTTGTAGTTAAAAAAAAAGACTTTTTAAACAAACAAACAAAAATTCTACAAAATAGTTCAATTTTCAGAAAGGAAATTTTTTCCACTAAATTAGTGAATCATCAACAAAAAAACTAGATTTTGAACAAAGTAGTTTCACTTTCAACTAGAAAAGTTGAAAAAATCGTTAAAATTCTGTGAAAGTGCTTTAAATTATTGAAATCAATTTAAAATTCCTTGTAATGTTTTAAAACATCCTAAATAATTTAAAATCTTTTAAAATCTCTTGAATTTTTTTAAAGCTTCAGATTGAAATTTAGAAAACAGAAAAATTTCAAAACGTTAGATATTGAAATGTTAGTAGGTTAGAGTTTGGAACATAGGATCGATAAAAATTTTAAGCTTTCGAAATTTAATTTTCGAAAATTTTCAATGATGAAATATGAATAATTTTCAACTCGATGGTATTCAAGTCTTCAAAATTTTAATTGTAAACTTGGAAGTTTATTTAAAAACAATCTGTAATCATAAATGAATTAAAAACGTTCAGAATTCAAAAGTATGTTTTTCAAAAAAAAATATATATATAAATTTATAATTATATGCAAAAATCGTTTAAAAATAGTTCAACTTTAACTGGAATAACCTCTCAAAGAATAACCTTTCAAAGAATTAAAAAATTTTAGAAGAGTTATTTTCAAAAATTCCAAAGTACTTTTCAAATCTTTAAAAAACCTTACAGGTATTTCAAAAGACTTAATTTCGAAGTATTTGAAACATTTGAGCGAATTTTAAAAGATTCCAAGAAACTTTCAATAGATTACAGTAATTTAATATGAGATTTTGAAGGATTTGATATATTTTAGGATATTTTAATAGATTCCAAGGAATTTGCAATTGAAATCATAGTTTAGTATGAGATTTTAAAAGATTTGTAACATTTCAGGGTATTTTTAAAATTTCAAGAAATTTTCAAGAGTTTTCGAAAATTTCAGTTATTTTTATGGAAGGTTTTTATTCATAAAAGTTTTTATGAAAGTAAAAAAGAGAGCTGATAAAGAATAAACAATTTTATTAGTCGTAGGTACAGATTTTGCAACAGTTTCACGAAAAGTTATGATAATGTGCAAAATAACAAAAAATAATCAAGATATATAAAATCAGGGAACTCTTCTCACCTTTTAAAAGAAATTGCACCATAAATGCTAATATTTTTTTAAACTCTGTTTGGATTCGTTAGTTAGTCGTTAAATATTGTTTAACTTTAAATTTTTGTTGTTTGATAGTCGAGATTTTTACCAATATCAATATTTCAAAAAATATTAAGCAATAGTCTCAAAACCCTTCTATCCGTTGCCATGGGGCCCATGCGCATGCGCTTTTTCTTTAGACGGAAGATTTAAATTCACAGAGTTCTGTCAATCTTTGACGAAACCGTCTAAGTATTGTAATTAAAAATATATTTAAGAAAATTTCAACATTTTTTAAGGGGAGCATTTGTTGATCTTTGAACAATGTTCCATAATTATAGGATTCGTTATAAATTGTGATAAGTGAGAAAATATTTGTATTATTTTTCTTTTAATGAATAGCTTTCTCTGCTTATAATAAAATTTATAATTTGAAAAATATCAAATACAAAATAAAACTTTCCAATCTAAAGAATTTCGAATTTCCTTGATTTATTTTAAATTCCTTCAACTCTTTGGAATTCCGCAGAATTTTTTCGATGTCTTGGAAAAAAATTGTATTGAAATAGATGGATTTTCAATAAGAAAAGGCTAGCTTTTAATTTGAAATATCAATTTTTAACTTTAAAATCAATAAATACATTTTTACTAAAGCAAAGTTCGTTTTTAAACAGCAGAAAGTACGAAATTTTAACAACAATAAAAAACGGATTTTCAAATAAAGAAATGAATTTTTAAGGAAAGCGCTGATCATTCAATCGCTTGCGTTTTTAACCAGAAATTTGATTTTTTAACCAAGAAAAGTCATGAAATATTAAAAAATGATTTTTTTTATTGAAAACAAATTTTATTAAAATAAATTCAGTTTGTAAAAGCAATTGAGAAATAATTAATGTGTTCTTTCTATATGCTTTGGGCGAAGCTCGGAGTGCGGCCAAACCTAGCATGGAACGGTCGTTCTGCAGATTTCTTTCATTGAAGCTAAAGAAATTTCAGGTTCCACATGTTCAAATTATTCAAAAGAGGACACATAGGTCTCAATTAAAAAACATGATTTTTTTACTTTTTTCGAACATTTCTAAATTAAGCAACAAAAAAATTTTCAATTTACATTTTTTCATTATTATTCACAAGCAAAAATTGCGCATCAAACAAATTTGCCATAATTTTCGAAGCAATCGGGAAATTTTTTGGAATGTTCAAAAATTTTAATTTTCAAATCGAAAAACGGAACAGAAGATATTAAACGATTTCAAAATTTAAATTTAAGTCCCGGCGGAAAAATTTTTTATAGTGAACAAATAATGTATGATTTTTATTTTTTTTTGTACGAATAATGTTTCAAATCAATGAAAATGATATGTAATAAATTATTATAAATATAATTAATGAATTTTATGAAAGCCTTTAAGCAGATTAAACAAAATATGTTTGAAATATCATTCCAAAATGTAAACTTTGTTATAAATTTTTCACTCTTATCTTACAAACAGAAAAATAATTGCTTGTATTTCACTTTATATTATTTTTTTTAAGTTTTCGAACAAAAGCTGCTTAAGCAAGTACACATTTTTTTAAACAAATAGAAATTTGTAATTCATGAGAAGAAATGTATGACAATTATATAATTATTTAACAAATAGTAGCATAGGATACGAGAACCAAATAAAGAAATAAAGAGGACATTTCTGTCTCAATTTTTATATAGTTTAAGATAAACAATAACTAATTATTTAAAAAATTCAAAATATTTTTGAAAAAATGTAATACTATAAACAGTGACTAACATTTACATTTCATTAGAAAAATACGATTTCTTTTACATTTTCCGAGAAAAATAATTTCTTAAATAAGTTACAGTTGTTTAAACAATTCAAAATTGTTCTAAAAGTCATCCGAGATATTCAAATTGTCAAATCGTAATTATTTTTATGAAAAAACACGACAGAAATTGTTGAAAATTAATAATAATACTTAAAAATGTAGTTTTTTAATTCTTGTGTCAAATTTGGTACACTTTAGGAGGAGGGGGGTAAGGATGGATTAAACATAAAAATTATTAATATGGTTTTATTACCTAGAAATTGCTTTTCAATATCTTAATATTTGAATTTTTATAAATATTACGGATTTTCTTTCTCCGGAAATGGAAACTGGGGAAGGCTTGTCCTGTTGCTCGAAGAGCCTTTTTTTGGACCACCCTAATAGACATTTGTAGTATGCGGGATACAAACTGACCGCTTGATGTAAACAAATTCTACCGCATTTTCAAATAATTTATAAACTAATTGTTTTGGTATGTAAATTTTAATTCTAAAAATTGCACAGCTGAATAATTGATTCCCTAAGACTGTCTGATTTACAGAAAAGAAAACAAAGAATATGCTTTAATTTTTTAGAAGAAAAAAATGTCTCTCGAAGAACAAGGATGAGTCTTACTATCAAACTATGTATGCACCATCATGTATTTCTTTTTACGAAAAAAGGAATTTCCTAAATGGAAAGAAAATATTCTGTAGCAGATGTTATCCATTCCTATTAATTTATTTATGATTTTATAATTTCGGAACATAAATATTTTTATTAAATGCTTGTTACGATGTGCAATATGAATTTACATAAGTACAATGCATAGGCAGATTTATTTTCATCGCGAGCGCCTTATTGAGAGACAGTGCTTCCAAATCTCCCTCGTCAACGCGGAGTCTAGAAGGTGGGGGTAACGTTCGAGCGCAGTTGTGGAGAAAGCGCCCTATTGAGAGGCGCACTACTAAGAAGCTCGGCTCTTTTATCTTATAAGTATGTTGGAATCCGATAATGAAATACACGGTGTTTTTGTATTTTAACCGCTTTCTTCTGTGAAATGTACAGTTTACAATATCTGTGGATTACAGTATGATAAAATCTAAACAGACTTTTCATTATATTTCTGTCATCAGCCACTCTGTATTGTACTGCTGTATTTTATAAAACATGTTTAGAAAAATATTGCATTCAACTGGTTATAAACCGTGGCAAACTTGTGTTGTTTAAGCCACCTGAATGAAATCTGGTTTACTGGCATTATAATTATAAAAATTAAATTGTCTATTGCCTATTTTTTAAATGGACAAACAACCCGTTAGTTCGTTTAATAAAAAAAAAATGTATACATATAAATTTTATTTCAATGAGTACTTGTCAATCTTTTATAACTTTTTCAATAAGAGCAGATGCCCTTCTTTTTGTCATCTTTATTTATCTCAAGAAAATACATTTTATTGATAATGTTAATATGTTATGTTCAATTTAAAATACCTATAAAGATGACTAACAAAATTTTTTTCAATCATTAATCAAATTCATGGGCTATATATTTATAAGAACTGATAGAAAATATTATACGTAGAAAAATCTGGAGCTACCTAAAAAATGTTATTTTGACTCTGTTTTGAGCATTAAATTCTCATACAATTTTTTTAATAAATTCTGGGTGTTTTCTCACCTGAAAAACTGAAAATTGTCAGGAAGTTTCCACATATCTGGCAGATCTTTGAAATTTAGGGAATTTTTTTTAGAGTGCTTAATGTTTTCTTTTTCATTTTGATACAAGATTATTTTTTTAGTCTTTACTATTCGAAAAAATATCTTTATTTTACTGGTATTGATGGACATTATGAACGAATTTAAGAAATGATTTATCACATGTTTAGTATTATTAGTATATTATGAAACTTAATGATACCATGTGTAGTTAAAAATTGAATTACATTGTTTCAATTTTCTTTTTTTTTTAGAAAATTTAACTAGTTTGGTTTAAAAATAATCTGTCTTGATAATCGTTTCAATTATGGTTTCTGAAATCTCTTATTAATCGTTATTGGTTGAAAGTAGAACTACTTCGTTAAAAATTAATTCTTTGTTGTTAAAGATTCATCAATAGTAGTCAAAAATTGATATTTTTGGTTAAAATTTTTAATATTCGAAAAAACTCGTCCCATTAGATTGAAAATTCATCCTTTATGCTAGAAAAGTCTTTTTTTGTTTAAAAGTGAACTTTTTTGTTAAAAATTGAACTTTCTTCTAAAATGTTTGTCTTTTCAGATTTATTTGTAGCAAAATAAGTTATACTTTTTCTGTATTCTCTTGATTAAAAAAACTATTTCGTACATTCAAGAAAACATTCAAAATTTGAATTTTCACTAAAAGTGGCGGAGCCCAAAAATCGGCAATACAGCCTAAAAAATGCCCAAAAAACGCCCAAAATTCTAACACAAAGAAATTTGGGAATTTCGTTTGTGGAGGTGCTAGCTTGATATACCTTAAAATATAGATAATCATAACAAAGCGTCATCTTAGTAACGGCGATAAATGAAACATCGGCAGATATGAAAAATAGATTCACTGACATTCTTTTTAAACAGAGACCAAATATTAATTCGACAAATTTTGGAAAGAACAGAGTTTGTTCATATTATTACGACATAGAAGAATGAATCCTTGGACACAAATTTATTATTGTTGATTCAAGGTTATCTCTGACAAGATTTTGAATTTTGACTTTACTTCACAATCAAAAAGATCTCTTTTAGATGAGAGTATTATTACGCGTCTTCACATTGTGAATTATCTACCTAATTAAGTATAGTCGAAGATTACGTTTCTCAAAGCTCTGTAGGCTTTGAAGTACACAATCTCATCATGACAGTAGCGCTGCGCGCTCGATTTTCGACAGACATTTGTAAACAGGTTTTGTTCAATCTTTTTTCTCGTTACTTTCGTCGTTTTTACACACATTTTAATTTTATTTTTTTATTTCCATTGTTATTATTCACGAATAAAACAAAAGGTACGCGTCCTATCAAGAAGTGATTCTTAACGAAATTTTAGATCTTTTTTGATAACAATTTTTGTTAATTTATCTTTTTTCTTGTCCTACATAGTTTGACCACAAAATGAAATTTTTGATTTTTAATTATTTTTTGGGCAATCGAAATTTTAATTTTCGATTTTTCAAGAAAATACAAAATTTTTATGATAATTTTATAAGGCTTTCAGAAATAAATATTTTTCTTTTCTTGACTTTTTTCATATCGTGCATTTTTCGGCTTAAAATTTTGATTTTCGGTTAATTAAAAAAATTTTGAAAACGCTATAACTCTAAAAATTTTCTTTTTATCGGAAAATGTCATAAGACAAATTTCATGTTCTTTTTAATACTATAAATATCCGTACATAGAACTTTCAAATCCAGACAAAAAGTGGTCTCAGAAATTGTCAAAATGCGCTCAATTTTTGAATTTTTGTCAAAAATGGCTGGTTAACGAACTTGTCCTTTCTTTTAGGATCTAAAAAAAGTGTGCCAAGGATGGATTTGATTTGATCATTTTTGCCAGAGTTATCGTGTTTACAGACGGACAGACAGACAGACGCAATCGTAAAAACTTGATTTTCGGAAGCAGGGGGTCTCGAAACGTGGAGATCCGTTGAAATTTTCGACAATTCTAATACTTTCTCAATCATAAATGATGAGAATGTAATAATGTTTTTAATTTAGCTCCTTTTCGTCAGTTTTACAATTGTTTGGTGAAGATCAGTGTTTTCATACCACGAGCCTTATCTCCTGCAGATTAGCAAAAAAAAATCAGCCTTAATTTAGAATTTGTAATTTTAAAAAATTACAACTTCCAGGATTAAATCTAAACTTGAATAAATAAAAAAAGAGAGTTTCCATTTTCAAATTGCACAATGTGAAGCACACCTCTGTTTTGATCATTTATTAGACATTGTCAGTTTAGTTATATTACAACAAACTGAAGCCTCATGAGAGGTAACTTTTTATTAACAAACTTACTTTAAGGTTAAGGGCATGTGATACTTATAGTTTCCCCGGATTTTTTCCACAAAAATTGAAAATTTTTAAAAACTGAATTCGAAGATTTTATAAAATATCCTAACAGACGTCCCCGGACTCTTTTTTGAAGGATAACAAAAAAAAAATTATTGTGTAAACTACAAATTTTATGCATATGCATTAATTTGAGGTTAGGTCATTTTTCATCTCTGCCTTTCCGATAATCTGGAAATTATTTATGAAATAAACTTTTTTGATTGCCTGCAAACAAGGTTAGTTCCGGGAGATTAGTTACTATGTTTATTTGTAAGTCCAAAGTTTTTGGCCAAAAATATTGTACAGTTTGGAAGTAACGCTCGGGGGAATGTAACACACATAACCTCGAAATATACACGGATGTTGTTAGCAATATCAAAAACTTTTTAATAAAAAAATAAAAAAAAGTGTGTGGGGACGTCCGTTAGCATTTTCGCTATCATTTCCCAGATTTTGAATGCAAAATATTTCTTATCCTAGGAAAAAATCAGGGGGAATCTAACACTGAAACAATCGATACTATTTCCTAAGCGTTATGCTAATTAGTCACATTTTGATAAATTAAAACTTTCTTAATTAACCTCCAAACAAAGTTTGTGGGGACGTCGGTTAGCATGTTCACTATCATTTCCAAAATTTTTAAAACAAAATATTTATTATTCTAGAAGAAAATCCGGGGGAACCTATAACTGGTAAAATCGACAATTTTCTAAGTATCACATGCCCTTAAAACTAAAACCTTTAGAGCCTAACTATGCTTACTGTTATCTACTTATTAAACGTGATTGAGAGCGTATGATTTATATTCTTCATAAATATTAATTTAAAGATTACATTACACTTACGTTTGAAATTCAGAAATCCCACGAAGACAAGAAGTTGTATTTCAGTGAAAATCTTCATGTCTTCTCAGCAAATAAGATGATTGAAAAAAAACATAAGTTTTAGGGAAGTTAGTGATAGAATTAAGAAGAAGATGGCAGCTATATATACTATCTTTTGCGGTTTTCTTGCGATAAAAACTTCATTTTTTGTTGAAATAATGAGATTCGAAGAAGGAATAAGGCTAATTTAACTCTGAAAAGTTACCGCATTCACTAGATTTATAACTCTTATACATGAGTAATAATTTTACTAAACACAAAATTTTTTATTTAGAATTATTAAAAATTACAATATGTATTTAAGATCGCATGGCAGAGGAAGCAAAAACCAAAGTTAAACGAATTTCCTTTATCAATAGGGTTGTCACTTCATTTATAAACATTATTACAAAGATAGAACTAATTATGTGGCCATTATCCTTTTTTACACCTATTTTTTATTTTCGTTAGCCCTGTCCTTTTTGAACGTCAGGTTGAAAACCGAAGAGTGGATTCAAAGAAAAAGAAGGTCACCGAAATAATCGATTAGCAGGAAAACAAAATTAAACAAATAGAAAGGCTAATAAAGAAAAATAACTTTTTACTTTTCGGTATATCCACAACACAACATGCTCTGGAAGAAATCAAAGGACTCGAAAAAATAAACCAGCAAAAACCGAGGCTAATCTTTCTGCAATGTCGTTCCTATAAAATTTATCAGGCAATCCTCAAAAATTCTAGAAATCTGTGTGGCGCCACAAATTCACTTTTAGGGACTTTTTCTAAGCAAGTACAAGAGGATCTCAAAGTGTTACTTTCTTTTCTAAAAAAGGCTAAAAACTGTAAGAAAAAAGCCATCCTTAGCTATGACAGGCTTATTATTGATGAAAAGAAATTTGTAAAGAAGGATGGCATGAACATCGATGCATTAGAAGATGATGAGGAAGAGGATGAAGCTACAAGCGACTCGACGTGAAACATAAATGCTTTGATTTCAAATAGTAAAACATTCCCGAAAAATAAAGTCACAGACCCGCTATTTCAGAAACCATAGACTAATTTTTTCAAAGAGGAAAAGGGATGGCCCAGTATAACAAAAACAAAAACAAAAGGCCTCGTTGATGTCTGGAACATCCAAGGATCCCGGGTTGTCTGACCACAATGATTAAGCAGCTAAAGGATTTTAATGCCAAGCTCTGTAGAATAATCAATATTTTGATTTAAATTTATTGATTAAACAAATTGAAACATGGATATTTATGAAAACTAGTTTTTGTTATTTGAGGTTAGTTATTGGCTTCTGTTAATAAAGTCCAGATATGAATTTCGAGGTAACTAGAACAGCATTCCAAACAACGCTGCACTCCTTGTTTTTTATTTAGAACAATCATTTGTTTTGAGTTTATGCCAATTTTAACTGCAGACTACTGTCGGACTCAAACTCTAACCTCAAAATTAGAGTGCGTCATATTAGCGCTTTTTT
>NC_046659.1:144519663-144560409 GCF_010883055.1 Belonocnema kinseyi | reverse complement strand
ATATTTCATCCTGGTACTTATTCAGTAAAATCTTATTTTAATCGTAGCTTTACGCTTAAAAGTTTATTTTATTTCTAAATTTTACATCAATTTTTTTTTTTAATCACATGAATAAAAGAAGATGCACGTTCTGTGCCTTTTTACAAGATGAGATGTTTAATACATATTTTATGATGAAATATATTTTTATGACAACTAAAAACTGTTACAGGTTTAGCGGGTTCAGATTAGTAGCAATTATTTCCGGGAAAAGTGTTTTCCATTTAAAATACTGGGCCAGATGCTTATTATATGCTTTAAATATGTTCCAATATTAAAAAATTGTTCCATGTTAAAAAAAATTCAATTTTCTATTAATTATAGTAAATTGCAAACGGGTTAGCCTAGAAGAAAATTGTAAGAGGCAACACAATTTACGACCCTGAATTTATCTATACATATAGATTTGAAAATTGGGGAATTTATTTAAACAAAACTAATGGTCCAATCAAAAAAATAAAAACATATCTTAATTCACCTCAGCCATACCTCTAGGTGATTTTCGAATTATGCAAAAATAATGATTTTTAAACAATTTTATTGTTATAAACAAATGGGAACGCAATATAAACAAAATTAAAAGCTGAAAAATATTTTCAAGCACATTACTGCATACTTCAATAAAATTTCCCTAGGCGATTTGCGAATGACCGAAAAAAAATTATTATTTAAAGAAATAGAATGTTTATAAATTTTTTTTTCGTTTTTCACGATTTAATGTACAACAATGTTAAGTAAAACCTGATAACGCAAACTAAATAAAAATAATATTATTTTAAGCTTTAAACAAACAAACAAAGTTAACACTTTATCCATCAAACATTGTTTATATCCCCTCCACTCTCACTGAATGCCGAAAAAGCCTTTTCAAATAAATTTTTATATTCAGACATATAGCCAGAACGAACTAATTATCCCAGAAAAAAACTGAATGTATTGTTGAAGGCCTCTTATCCTTATCTCTAGGTGATCTTTGAATCATTGAAAAAAATTATTATTCAAACAATGATATTGTTTATTATATTTATAATTTGTTTAAACAATCAGTGAACAACAATTACAAATAAATGACAACTAGTTATCTAATATGGAATATATTAGAATAGAAATAAATTTTCAAAATGCAAAAATTCCAATTTAAACATTGTTTTTACCCCCTCCACTCTGACTCGAAAAATCCATTGAAAATGATGTTTAAAATTGGGAACCATTGATAGAACGAACTAATTGTTACAAAAAAAAACTGAAGGTATCGTTCAAGGTCTCTCATTCATATCTCTAGGTGATTTTTAAATCATTAAAAAAAATTTTAATTATTTAAACAATGATATTGTTTTTAATATTTATAATGTATTTCAGCAATCAGTGAACAACAATTTCAACTGACTGACAACTAGATGTCTAATATGGAATATTTTAGAATCGAAATAAATTTTTCAAAATGCAAAAATTCCAATTTGAACATTGTTTTTACTTCCTCCACTCTGACTCCAAAAATCAATTTAAAATGATTTTTAAAATTAGGAACTATAGCAAGAAAGAACTGATTGTCCCAGAAAAAAACTGAAGGTATCGTTAAAGGCGTCTCATCCATATCTCTAGGTGATTTTTGAACAATTGAAAAAAAGTATTATTTAAACAATTATATTGTTTATAATATTTACAATATTACAAATTTACAATATTACAAATTTGTGTAATTGTTGTTCACTGATTATTTAAACAAATTAAAAATATTGTAAACAATATCATTGTTTAAATAATAATTTTTTTCAATGATTCAAAAATCACCTAGAGATATGGATGAGAGGCCTTCAACGATACCGTCAGTTTTTTTCTGGGACAATTAGTTCTTTCTAGCTATAGTTCCCAATTTTAAAAATCATTTTCAATAGATTTTTCGAGTCAGAGTGGAGGGGGTAAAAACAATGTTTAAATTGAAATTTTTGCATTTTTAAAAATTTATTTCTATTCTAATATATTCTATATTAGATAACTAGTTGTCAGTCAGTTTTAATTGTTGTTCACTGATTGTTTAAACAAATTATAAATATTATGAACAATATCATTGTTTAAATAATAATTTTTTTCAATGATTCAAAGATCACCTAGAGATATGGATAAGAGGCCTTCAACGATACCTTCAGTTTTTTCTGAGACAATTAGTTCGTTCTGGCGATATGTCTGAATATAGAAATTTATTTTAAAAGGCTTTTTCGGAATTCAGTGAGAGTGGAGGGGATATAAACAATGTTTGATGGATAAAGTATTAACTTTGTTTGTTTGTTTGAAGCTTAAAATAATATTATGTTTATTTAGTTTGCGTTATCAAATTTTACTTAACATTGTTGTACATTAAATCGTGAAAAAAGAAAAAAAAATCTATAAACATTCTATTTGTTTAAATAATTTTTTTTTCGTTCATTCAAAAATCATCTAGGGGTATTTTATTGAAGTATTCATTAATGTGCTTGAAAATATTGTTCAGCTTTTACGTTTGTTTATATTGCGTTCCCATTTGTTTATAACAATAAAATTGTTTAAAAATCATTATTTTTGCATAATTCGAAAATCACCTAGAGGTATGGCTGAGCCGAATTCAGATATATTTTTATTTTTTTGATTGGACAATTAGTTTTGTTTAAATAAATTCCCCAATTTTCAAATCTGTATGTATAGCTAAATTCAGGGTCGTCAAATATAATAAATAATAAAAAAATAATATCATATAATATAATAAAAAAATAATATAATAAATAAAATTGTTTTGAAAATTGTTGGTAATAGTAATATACGTGTAAATTAGAAATTAGGTTAAAAAAATTTCGAATATTCATATAGGCATCATTGTCTATCATTGTTATCATTGTCCAAAATTCGTTTTTTTGGTTGAAAATTTGTCTTTTCGATTGAATTCAGTCTTTGATTAGGAACTGAAATATTTCTTGGTTGAAATATCAAATATTAAATTGTTCGTTAGGAATCTACTTTAAAGGTTTAAACTTTTTTTTTGGTTGAGAATCAATTTGATCAACAGCTAATTTTACTATTCATTTTTTTCTTGAAAATTTATTTTTTTTACATAAAAATTCAACTATTTTGTTTCGAAAATGAGGTGGACCAACCATTACTCGGACAACGTAAAAAATATGTCCAATTCTGGGACAATAATAAATATAATTAAGTATCTTTTATATTTCAACATAAATCATAAAAGTAAAAATGTTCTATTATTTTTACAGTTCTTTTAATTTTGTTACCACTATTTATTTCAGTCCTAACAAACTACACATTTATTAAAAAATAATTAAAAATATTCTTCAAAATGTGCGAATGAACAGCTACAAAATTCGCCATTTTTTGTGTTTCGAAACTTTCTGCATAACTTTTACAGCATCTTATGATTGAAATTTCCTAAACTACAAGAAAAAGTAATATTTTTTCACATATTCTACCGAAAAATATTAATTCTTATCAAAAAATATAATAGTTGATATTTCACACAAAAATGTTTTAAATATAAATTAAACATGACATGATTTTTTAACCTAATAAGATTTTTTATTGAAGAAAGAAAAAAATTTCAACCAAATCGTTGAATTTTCTACTATATTAATATCATTTTCAAAAAAACAGTTGCATTTTTCTAAAAAAAACTTGTAATTTATAATTAAAATGATGAATTTTCGAACCAAAAAGATTAATTACCAACAAAATAGTTGAAATATTAATCAAAAAAGATTTTTCAGCCAATAACATTTTTAACCAAATAATAAAATTTGAAATCAAAAATAATTTAAATTATTTCAATTCTTTTTTCAATTTATGTATCAACTTAAATCAAGATGAATTCTAATTCAAAATTTACTACCAAACAGTTTTATTTGCAAGTTAATCGATAATATTAATCTATAATATTAAATTTTAATGCATACTCAATGATTTTATAAAAAAAATTAATTTATGAGTTATTCTTAAATTACATACCTAAGCAGTGGGCAAAATTTGAGATTAGAATTAGAGGTTTCAATAAACTTCGTTAAACAACTTTTTTAGAATGAATAATTAAACGGTAATCACAATTCATTTTTGCTTTTTAATGTAATTGTTTCCTACTAATGGTCGATCTAAGTAACTTAGAAATATCAATTTATATTAATTAACTATAAAATTAATAAAGTATTTTTGGTTCTGATCGATAATTTTTTTTATTTATTTATCTAAATTTTATTCCTTTAGCTTCTAACATTTTTTCTCGTGTATTATCGTCAGTAGGAAATCTTGAGCCGTTAACTAAATTAAAATCTATCTACTAACTAAATGGTACCCTTTAAGTGGAAAAAATTACCCTCTTTACTCAATTTTTTATCCCATGGGGACCGTGAGATCTGTAATAATTTCTTTAACCATATTTTTTTTTAATAGGATTAAAATTTTTTCACCAACTTTCAGGCTTCTCCATACTGTTGAACGGTACCTACGAAACTCATTTCATCTCAGATAAGAGTATTTTTATACTAAAAATGTCTTTACATTGCGATTTGTTTGTTTTAACTCTGTGAATTTTGCATATTTCTTGCAGAAGAGGTCGTAAAACGTGTCTGCTGATGGCTCAGAGTCTCTCTATCGAATTTATGCAAACGCTTCTGCTGGTTCAAGTAACGCGTAATTCGTGTTCTGGTTTTAAACCCTTGTAAAAAAGCTCTCACGATCACACAGCTGCTTAGTCGGTCGAGCGAGGGCCATGTGAACTTCATTTTGCACTCTACAATATTCGAGTAACCTGAAATAATAATATTAAAAAATAATAATAATCTTCTATGGTAGGCGTATTTTTGTGTGATCTGTGACGTGTGATGACTTCGTGAAGCTCTTCACCTGGGGTGATTGTGAGAGAGATTAGTCAGCATTCTTTGTCGCACCCTTCCCCTATGGATTTGTTGATAATAATTTTTTTCTATTATTATTTTTTACTATTCATGGTCCAAATTCTTATTAATTCATTGGAGGCTTCACAGGCTTTCCCCTCTTTTCTCAAGAGAGGGTCACGTGATCAAAGCTGGTACTCCATTTTCCTTTCCTATCTTACGACTAAACGAAATGAGGTATCGCTCTGAAAGTTTGGGAAATGAAAGAGGAGGCAATTTTTTTAATTTTTTGAAATTCCTTTAAATTATAAAAATAAATTGAAATTTCCATGACATCTTTTAAAACATCCTCAAATATTTAAAATCCTTTGAAATCTTTTGAAATTTTTTTAAGGTTTCAGATTGAATTTTAGAAAATTAAAAAAAAATGTAAAGCGTTTTTTTTTTAATTACAAAGTTCTTAAGAAAGCTTAAAAACAGTTCTAGGTATTTCAAAAGATTTTGAAGGATTTGGAAAATTTAAGAGAATTTTAAAAAATTCCAAGAAATTTTTAATTTATTACAGTAATTTAATATAAGATTTTAAAGGATTTGAAATATTTCAGGGTGTTTTTGAAAATTTAAGATATTTTCAAGAGTTTTTTAAAATTTCAAGAGATTTCAGAAGATTTCAAAAGATTTGTAATATTTGAGGATGTCTTAAAAAAAGTTGAGGAATTTTCAACTAATTTTTATAATTTAGAGGAATTTTAAATAATTAACAAAAATTTAGAAGGGTTAATTAAAAACTTCCAAATTACTTTATCAATCTTTAAAAAAAGTTCTAGGTATTTCAAAAGATTTTGAAGGATTTCAAAAATTGGAGATAATTTTAAAAGATTCCAATGAACTTTCAATTGATTACAGAAATTTAAAATGAAATTTTGAATGTATTTGAAATATTTCAGGGTAATTTTAAAATTTTCAAGATATTTTCAAAAACATTAAAAAATTTCAAGAGATTCCAAAGGATTTTAAACGTATTTAAATATTCAAGGATGTTTTAAAATATGTTAATGAATTTTCAACTTATTTTTATGCTTTTAAAGAATTTGAAAAAAATATAAAAAATTTAGAAGGGTTATTTTTCAAAATTCCAAAGTACTTTAGAAATCTTTCAAAAAAGTTCCAGGTATTTGAAAAGATTTTGAAGGATTTGAAAAATTTGAGAGAATTTTATAAGGTTTTAAGGAATTTTTAATTGATTACAGTTATTTAAAATGACATTTTAATGGATTTAAAATATTTCAGGGTATTTTCAAAATTTCAAGATATTTTCAAGAGCTTTCAAAAATTTCAAGAGACTTCAAAAGATTTTTAAGGATTTTAAATATTTGAGGATGTTTTAAAATATGTTAAGAGATTTTCAACTTATTTTTATACTTTTAAGGAATTTGAAAAAAATATAAAAAATTTAGAAGGGTTATTTTTCAAAATTCCAAAGTACTTTAGAAATCTTTAAAATAAGTTCCAGGTATTTCAGAAGATTTTGAAGGATTTGAAAAATTTGAGAGAATTTTAAAAGTTTTAAGGAATTTTTAGTTTATTTTCATAACTTGAAGGAATTTCAAATAATTAAAAAAAAATCAGAAGGGTTATTTCAAACAATTCCAAAGTACTTCAGAAATCTTCATAGAAAGTTCTAGGTATTTCCAAAGATGTTGAAGGATTTGAAATATTTCATGGTATTTTTTAAATTTCAAGATATTTTCAAGAACTTGAAAAAATGTCAAGTGCTTTCAAAAGATTTCAAAAGATTTAATACATTTGAGGATGTTTCAAAAGATGTTAAGTATTTTCAACTCATTTTTATAATTTTAAGGAATTTCAAGGAATTAAAAAAATGTTAAAAAGATTATTTTTCAAAATTTAAAAATTCTTTAGAAGTCTTAAAAAAAAGTTCTAGGTATTTCAAAAGATTTTGAAATATTTGAACAATTGTGGAGAATTAAAAAAAATTCCAAGGAATTTACAATTGATTACAGAAATTCAATATGAGATTTTAAAGGATTTAAAATATTTCAGGATAATTTTCAAATTTTAAGATATTTACAAGAGCTTAAAAAAATTTCAAGGGATTTCAAAAGATTTCAAATATTTTAGGGCATTTTGAAAGATTTCAAGGAATTTTCAACTTATTTTTATAATTTTAAGGAATTTCAAAGATTTCTGAAGACTTCAGCAGTGTTACTTTTAAAAATTCCAATGTATTTTAAAATTTTTCTAAAAAAAGTTCAAAGTATGTCAAAATATTTTGAAGGGATTGCAATATTGGAGAGTATTTTAAAGTGTTCCAAGAAATTTTCAATTGATTAAAGTAATTTAATATGGGAATTTGAAAGATTTGATATATATTTTGGGATATCTTTATAGATTCCAAGGAATTTGCAATTGATTTCTATAATTTATTACTAGACTTCAAAATATTTGGAATATTTTAGGATATTTTTAAATTTTCATGTAATTTTCAAGATCTTTGAAAATTTTAAAGAAATTTAAAAAGATTTTCAAGGATTTTAAATATTTAAGGATATTTAAAAAGATGTCAAGGAGTTTACAATAATTTTTATTATTGAAAGCAATTTCAAAGAGTTTTAACTACTTTAGCAGCTTTATTTTTTAAAAATTCCGAAGTACTTTAGAAATCTTTAAAAGGTGCTAAGGGGTTTTTAAAGAGTTTGAAGGCTTCGAAATACTTGAGAGTATTTTAAAAGGTTCCAAGGAATTTTCAATTGATTACAGAAATTTAATATGAGATTTTAAAGAATTTGATATATCTTAGGATATTTTTATAAATTCCAAGGACTTTTCAATTGATCTCAATAATTTAGCATAAAATTTGAAAGGATCTGAATTATTTTAGGGTATTTTTAAAATTGCAAGGAATTTTTAAGAGCTTTGAAAAATGTCAAGAGATTTTAAAGTATTTCAATTATTTTAAGATGTTTTAATACATTGCAAGGAATTTTCTATTAATTTCAGTAATTTAAAGCGAATTCAAAGAATTTTAACAATTGTTTTTTCATCTTTTCTGTTTGAAAGTGGAACTACTTTGTAAAAAATTTAGTTTTTTTTTGGTTGATAATTCATCAACTTAGTTGAAAAAAATTTGTTTTCTGAAAATTTAACTATTTTGTAGAAAATTCTTATTGTTTTGGGTTAAAAATTCTTGTTTTTTAATTATAAATTTAACTATTTTATTTTTTTTTAAAGTGATAATTTTAGTTGAAATTTTTTATTTGATATATCCACATCTTTCTTATTAGAAAATTAATATTTTTGTTCGAAAATTTAACTATGAGTAAACATTAATTTTTTGTATAGAAAATTAGTTTTGGTGGAAAATAAATTTTTTTGTATAAAATTTATGTGTTTTATTGAAAAATGCCTTTTTTAGCATACAATTTAGCTTTTTGGATGAAAATGTATCTTTTTATTTAATTATTTAACTATTTTGTTTAAAACAACTTCAAACAAATGCGCCGGTCGATATTTCTTATTTTTATAAATAAACTTTTTTCTTCTCCCAACTTTGTGCCTTATCAGAAGCGGTCCTTTAATATTTATTATTATTGTCCAGAAATTTTTCCACTTTATTTAAACTCTTCTTTTTAAATATGGGTGAAAAAATATTGATTTCAGGACTGACTTGATCAGCTGGTCCACTCTTTGCATGGCCTTAAATTCAAAATCATTTAATAGAAACTAATAAGAAAATCGAACAATTTTTGGTTAGCAGTTAATTTTTTCTTCTGAAAAGTCTGCTATTATATTTTTGCTTAAAAAACCATCTTTTTCAGTTAAGATTTCTATCATATTGCTCAAAATTTAAATATTTTATTGAAAATTCAACTTATTAGCTAAATTCATCCTTTTTGGTTAAAAATAAATTTTTTATTTCAAAAACATTTTTTTGGATTCAGTTTTGTTACTTTTGTAGAAAGTTAGAATAGTCTATTCAAAATGTACCTTTTTATGAATATTCATATTTTTGGGTTGAAAATTAAAATCTTTTCTCAAAAATTAGTTCTTAGGCCTGAAAATTATACAATTGAATTAAAACCTTTTTCTTTCTTTCTAGGGAAAAAACCTTTCTTGGTTAAAAATTAATCTCTTATCTCTTATATTGGTTGAAAATAAAATTGATCTGCCGAGATCTATTTAATTAAAAATATTAGAGTAAAAAAACTATTTAGGTGAAAATTCCTCTTTTTGGGACGAAAAGTCAAATATTTGGTCAAAAATTGTCTTTTTGGCCTGAAACTTATTTATTAATTCCATTTTTCATTAAAAATTAATCCGCTTCATTTAAAAATTCATGTTTTTGGTTGAAAATACAACTATGTAGTAGAAATATCATCTTTCATGGTAACAGATGCAACTGTTTGAAAAAATTAATTTTTTTTGTAAGCGGGTAATCATTTTTTTATTAAACATTCGTTTTCTTCTTGTCAGATACATCAATTTTTTATGTAACATTTTTATCCTATTTTGTTCAAAATATCAATAATTACATTTTTGGCTTCCAACTGATTTAGTTGAAAATTAATTTGGTTTTATTAAGGATTTAATTCATTTGATTGAAAATTCGTCTTTTCATATGAAAATTTCACATATTTGATTGAAAATTTATTTATTTTGGTCGAAATATCATATTTCATGATTGAAAATAAGAACTGATTGGTGGAAAATTAATCGATTTGGATTTGGTATACAACTTTTAAGTAGAAAATTCGCTTTTTTGTTTTTTTAAACATCAACCATTAAACTTGTTGCTGAAAATTCTTTTTTTTTAAGATTCACCTCTTTGGTTGACAATTTAAAAAATTTGTTGACAAATTATTTTTCTTCTGCTGGCGTAAATTGAACTATTCATTTATTGTTAAAAAATTGATACTTATTTAGTTGAAAACTCAACCATTTCTTTTCAAATTTGTATATTTTATTAAAAAATTACATTTCAAATCGAAAATTATAACCCTCTTAGTTGAGAGTTCATCACATTTAGTAAAATTTGCAATTTTTGCTTTAAAAATATTCTTCTTATGTTAAGAATTCAAACATTTTTTTCAATTTTTGTATTTTTTTAATGGAAAGTTCATCTCTTTGGTGAGAAAAAATTATTTCTAGAGAATATAAAAGATTGGTGGAAAATTAATAACTCTTTTTTTTTGTTAATTCTTTTTTGTTTAGACCAATTAAACTTTTTTTATTTAACATTGATAACCTTCTTTATTTGAAAATTCATGCATTTTGTTTAAAATGGGCCTTTTCAGTAGAAAATTAACATTTCTGATTGAACATTAATTCTATTTGTTTAAAATGGCATGTTTGGTTGAACATTATGCTGTTTCAGTTCCGGATTCAAATTTTTTCTTAAAAAATTGTCTTCTTCGTAGTAAAAAATTCATTCATTTAATAGAAATATAATTTTTCATGGTTACAGCGACAACTGTTAAGTAGAATTAATCTGTTTTGCTTGGGAGTATAAATATTTTGCTCTATTATTTTTCTTTTGTTAGATACAATTGTAATATATCTAACATTTTCTACCATTTTTGTTTAAAATATCAACTATCACATTAATTTGTTTTAAATTTTTTGTTTAAAAATAACCTGTATTTATTAGGGATTCAACCATGTTTTTGAAAATTCGTCTTTTCTCATAAAAATTTTACATCTTCGATTGAAAATTTACCTCTTTTTGTAGACAAAAATTATATTTTTTGTTTAAAAAATGCAAATAATTTGTGAAAAAATTAATCTGTTCTGTTTGGAAATTCAACTATTTTGTTTAAAATTATTTTTTTTGGTCCAATACAACTGTTTTTAATTCAACGTTTTATACCTTTTTTAAATATAAACAATTGCACCTTTTCTGCTTGAAACGTACACTATTACACTTTTTTTGTTGAGAATTCAATTTTTTTTTGTAGACTTACATTTTTGGTTAAAATTTTAATATTTCACAAAAAAATCACTTTTCTTTTTGTTGAAAATGAAATTTCCTTTAACAACGTTCCTTAAAGTTCTTTAACTTTAACAAATTAATCACTTTTCAGTTAAAAATTCAACAATATCTTTAGTCTTTTTTATAATAGAAATTTAATTTATTTAGAGAAAATATAATTTTTTTTGTTAAACATGCAACTGATTGATAGAATTTCTCTTTTTGGTTAGGGGTATTAATTTTTTTTTGCACATTTTTTATTGTTATATATTTTCTGTTGCAAATGTGTGGTTTAAAATAATTTGTTTTGATTGGGAATTCAGATATTTTATTAAAAATGATTTTTGTTTAGAATTAGTACAACTTTTTGTCGTTGAAAATTTAACTATTTCTTTTTTGATGAAAAATTGATATTTTTTAGTCGAAAATTTAACTATTTGTTCGTAAATTCATGCATTTTTTTAAATGGCTCTTTTTAGTAGAAAATTAACCTTCTAGGTTGAAAATTTATCCTATGTGGTCAGAAAAGCAAAAGTTTAATTGATATTCACCTGTTTTAGACAAGGATCAAATTTTTTTTTAATTTTTCTCTTATGCTAGACAATTTGAATAGCTTTTGAAAAATATAACATTTATTGTTTTCGAAAATTACCTGTTACTTTTTTCAATAAAAATTCATCTTTTTCATTTAACAAGTCAACTAATTTTTTGAAAATTCATGTATTTTGTTAAAAACTAGTTTTTTAGTATAAAATTATTCTTCTATGTTGAAAATTCACCTTAATTGGTTAAAATTGCAAAAATCTGGTTGAAGATTAACCGGGGATTAAAATTTTTTTTAATTCATCTCTTTCTAGAAAATTTAAATGTGTTTTAATAAGTTCATCTTCACTGTTATTCAAATTTTACTATTTTTTGTTTTATTAAAAATATATTTTTTTTTAGTTAAAATTTCCACAATTTTTTGAAAAGATATGTATTTTGTTTAGGATAAACTATTTGGTTATATATTAAGCTGCTTTTGTTCGGGATGTAACTATGTTGTTGAAAATAATTATTTTTTTAGTGAAAATTTCCCTCTTGGTTTCAAAATTATGTTTTTTGTGAGAAAATGCAACTAATTGGTAGAAATATAATCTTTGTTAGTTTGGATTCAACTATTTAAATTTTTTGAAATTTTGAAATTTCAATTGACAAATTGAAAATTGAAAATTCGTCATGTTACATTATCATCATTTATGATGAAAAATGTATTAAAATTGTCCGAAATTTTACACAACAGTTATTCAACGGATCTCCACGTTTCAAACCCCCCTGAATCCGAAAATCAAGTTTTTACGATTTTGTCTGTCTGTATGTCCGTCCGTAAACACGGTAACTCTCGAAAAAATGAACGGATCAAATCGATCTATGACACACTTTTTTTAGGTCCGAAAAGAAAGGATTTCGCTAGCCAGCCTTTTTGGATGAAAATTCAAAAAGTCTGCGCACTTTGAAAATGTTTGAGACCACGTTTTTCTGAATTTGAAAATTCTATGTACAAGTCTTTAAATTATTAAAAAAGACGAATGATTTAATTCAATGACTTTTTATATAAAAAAAAAATTCTCAGAGTAATATCATTTAAAATTTTTTTTAATTAATCGAAAATCAAATTCTTAAGCTCAAAAATGCAAGATATGAAAAAATTACAAAAAAAAGTAAAACATTTCTTTTTGAAGGCCCTAAAAGATCATCATAAATAATTTCTCATTTTTCTTGGAGAATTAAAAATTCAAATTTTGATTGTACAAGATATAATGAAAAATCCAAAATTCCATTTTGTGGGTAAACTATGCAGGATACGAAAAAAGATAAATTATATTTATGATTTCAAAAAAGGTCTACAAATTCGTTAATGAGCACTTCTTGATAGGAGGCGTACTTTTTGTTCTATTCGTGAAAAATAACATTGAAAATAAAACATAAATAAAAAATTTGTTTATGATAGATAAAGTGTTCAAATTTCTTGAAACTTGATACCACAACATTCGTATTTTGAAACAAACGACGCAAAATATGAAAAAAACTCTAAAAAAAAGTCTTTAAAGCTTTTGAAAAATCCTAGAAAATGTGTTACTATTATCCAATAGGAGAATTGCTTTTGTTTGTATTTTTCGTAAGAAATTTTTGTTTAAAGCTGATAAAATGTCAAAGAAAGTTGTCGAGCCTGACTTGCAATTTATTTTTTGAATTTTCTTATAACTAAATAAAACGAAAAAGATTGCCATTTTTTCTATTTGACGTTCCCGGTGCTCTTAAATAATAGGAAATTGTTGTAATCACCGACGTTTCATATTTTTACATTATATAAATATATTCCATCGTTATACAATAAACGAAATTCTTTTAGAAACAAATTATCTGTTAAAAATGTGTTTTCTATAATTTGTAATAATGTAACGTATTTAAAGTTATATTGCAAGAAATTTTAATGACAAAAATGTCTCTCAAGGCTATTCTTGTTAATATTATAAACAAATTTAATATGCATATGCATTATTCAGGCATATGTCGTCAGAAAAATTCGTTTTTTTATGTCAATTTTTTAAGATTAGGAACCTCATGATAATTTCAGAAATATTATTAGTTTTTTGATAAATTTTATGATTTCTTTAATAAATTTAATAAACAAATTCATGATTTGGATATTTTTCAACGGAAAATCTGTTTTTTTTAAAATGTCAATCCTTTTAATTAGAAACTTTACGGTCATTTTAGTAACGTTTATAATTAGTTAGTTGATTTTATGTTTTTGTTAAACATATTTAATTTAAAAATGCATTATTTGGGCATTTGTCGACGTAAAAACTCGTTTTTTTCAAAGTCAAGCTATTGAATTTAAAAAAAAAGTTTTTTTTTTCATACAGTACTTACAGTTGGCCCACACAAGAGAGTTTGAATAAAAGGAATGATTGAACAATACATTTAATAATTGTTATAAATAAATTCTATAACATATGAAAAGACAGGCCTCCATCCAATTCTATCTAATTCCATCCATCTAATTAATAGGACCCATTTAATCGTAAAAAAATGATATCAGTTCACGGTTGTTAGAAGATAAATCAAATTGTTTGAACAAAAATCAAATTAATCAACTATTTATGAAATTTACTAAAGTTATCTAAAAAAATCCCAATTAAAAGGAAAGACATTGAAAAAAAACGAATTTTTCCGTCGACAAGTGCCCAAATAATGCATTTGTTTATTAAATTTGTTTGATAAGATCATAAAATTCATCAAAAAATTATGAATTTTTCTTAATTTACACTAGGTTCCTAATTTTAAAAAATTAACATCGAAAGAAACGAATTTTTGTGACGACAAATGTCTGAATAATGCATTGGTTTATTAAACTTGTTTATAATATTAACAAGAATTGTCTTAGGAGAAATTTTTTTAATTAAAATATTGTTTTCATTACAATTTTTTGCAATATAACTTTAAAAAACCTTAAATTATTGAAAATGACGAAAAAACACATTTTCAACCAAATAATTTGTTTATAAAAAAAATATCAATAAAAAAAAATAAAAATTTCCCATTTTTTTCGTCATAGTTATTTAATTATAAACAAATTTAAAACCTAAATTAAAATGAGGCTCGACAACTTTTTTTTAAATTTTAATGTTCTTTCGCCCCACTGGGGGGGGGGGGTGATATAAATAGATGTGCAAGCCGAAAATTTGAAACATTTTAGGCCCTGGGAAGAAGAAAAAGTAAATGTACTTGTATGTAATCACGTTTTTATTAATAGGGTGAAATACGTCCAGCGAAATGACCGGAAATGCTCAACCTTGACGCATTTCGTTTTCCGCAATGATCCCGCATCGTGTCTCTAAATAGTACTACACGAGTTGTACAAATGCTCCAACGAAAGTAACCGGTGTTTTGCCCACTGTGATCATTCAAAGTCGGAAACTGAGTGCAACAGCTGCACGGAACTCTGACACAGATTTTACTATGTTTTGAAAACATAGATGGAAGGGAAACATGATTTTCGGTTTCAGGAAGTCCTTATTTTTAATGCATTCCATTAAGGAAAACCAAAGCAATTTTTGTTTACCATAGAAATGGGTGAGAAAACAAGTGTCTTTAAACTTGACTTCTTTTAAATTTAAATATAAAAAACTTGGGGTATTCTCTTCCGGAATATTTCACCTCTTTTATTTTTCTCTTCTGGAATATTTTTCTCTTCAGTAATATGCGCCTTTTTTAATTTTCTATTCTGTCATATCTTTTAGGAGATGAATATTAAAATTTTTTGGAATTAATTTTAATGGTTGGAGATTGATTATAAATAATTTGAAATTATTTAAAATTTGAATGCGATAATTGAGCTGAAAAACAAGTGTTTTTAAAACTGAATTATTTAAAGGGCCAATATAAAAAATGTTTATGCGTTTTCGGGACATTTTTTCGAGTTTTAATTTTCTCTTTCGGCATATTTAAACGATAATAGTTTTCTCTTATGGCGTATTTTTTACTTTCGGAATAGGCGCTTTTTCCATTTTCTATTCTGGCATATCTCGTGAGATATGAATTTTTAAACATATTTGAAATTAATTATAAATCATTTAGAAATATTTAGAACTCAACTGTGATAATTGGACTCAAAAAAGGGTCTTTACACCTAAATTATCTAAAATTCCAATATCGTAAAATATCTCTTTCGGCATATTTTTCTCTTCTGAAATAGGCGCCTCTTTCAAAGCTCTATTCCGGCATATTTTGGCAAAAATAAATTTTTAGACTTTTTGAAATTAACCTTAAATTCCTTGGAATTCCACATCAAAACATTGGCATAATTTATGATATTTATTTATGCGCGAGAATTGGGCTCTTCAGGTATATCTAGGCAGATTTTAATTTTCTCTTCCGGCCTATTTTTTTCAGAGATATATTTTTAACTTGTCGAAATTTAACTTAAATTTTTCTGGACTCCTTACGAAAACTTAGAAATTATTTAGAATTTGAACGCGAGAAATGCGCGTCAACTTGGGTCGATTTACTGTTTCTTTTAGAAATTTGTTTCATCGAATATCATTGTAATTTTAACTTAAAATTCTGTTTAGAAATAAAAAATGATCGCAAATTAACAATTGCTATCAATTTAGTTAGAAATATTTCTTTTAATGTGCGGTTTAACGATTTTCCTTAATCAGATTTTTAATTTTTTCAGGTTACCAGTAATAACAAATGGAATAAATATAACAATAATTTAAATTATGATTCTTTTACGCAAGTTTAAGTGCAAATATTTAATTTTAGCATTTTAAAGTAATTTTAAATGGGATTTTTCTCAAACTCCCTGAAACACTTTTATTATGATTTTCCAAAATCTATAATAATAGATAATATATACTTTTTATTAATAATAATCAATTTAAATTTGTTTACTTCAGTTGAAAATTGATTTATTTGAAAATTCATTATTGGTTAAGAATTTCACTATTTTTTCAAAAAGTTACTTTGTTTTTGTTAAATAAAAATTTTTTAACTAAATTTTACGATTTCATTTTTGGTATAAATTTATTTTTTATGATTGAAAACTCATGTATTCTGTTCAAATATTTTTTTTTTTTTTAAATAAAGATTCTTGACTAAAGGTTCACATTTTTTGGTTAAAAACTGAAATATTTTCTCTAGAATTTATATATTTTTTTCTAAATTTATATTTTTTAGTTGAAAGTTTTACTGCTAGGTTGAAGGTTGAACTTCTTTGTTGAAAAAGAAATTTTCTGGTTAAAGATTTTTGATTTTAGTTGAAAACTTGTCTTCTTGGTAGAAAATGTAACTTTTTGGTTTGAAATTTCTTATTTTTTTGTTGTTTTAAATATAAATTTTTAAATGGAGAATTCAACTATTTCATTTTTGATTAACATTCGTCCTTCTTGCTTAAAATTTTGTGTATTTTCTTGACATATCGTTTTTTGGTCGAAAATTAAAATCCTTTTTCAAAAATGCATCTGTTTCATTGAAAACTAAAGCATCTTGTTAAATATTCAACTAGTTGGTTTAAATATTATCCTTTTTTTCTAATTCGTCTTTTTCAGTGGAAAATTAATCTTCTTGTTTGAGATTGTTGCTTAATGAAAATTTGTTGACTTTTTATTTGTAAAAGATTTTAATATTTTGCGAAAAACTATTTCCTTTTTCTGTTGAAACTTTTTTTTAATGAAAGTGTATAACTATTTAATTTTTGGTGAAAATTTGTCTTTTTCTGTTTACAATTTAAGTATTTTGTTGCAATTTTCTTTTCTTTTTAATTGAAACTGAAGATTCTTATCACAAAATTCACTGTTTTTCTTTAAAAATTTAACTATTTTGTTAAAAATTTGTTGGTTTTTGGTGAAATATATATTTTTTTAACTGAAAATTTTACGATTTTATTTTTGTTGAGAATTTGTCTTTTTCTGTTAACAATTGAAGTATTTTGTTGCAATTTTATTTTCTTTTTAATTGAAACTGAAGATTCTTACCCCAAAATTCACTGATTTTCTTTAAAAATTTAACTATTTTGTTAAAAATTTGTTGGTTTTTGGTGAAATATATATTTTTTTATCTGAAAATTTTACGATTTTATTTTTGTTGAGAATTTGTCTTTTTCTGTTAACAATTTAAGTATTTTGTTGCAATTTTATTTTCTTCTTATTTAAAACTGAAGATTCTTACCTCAAAATTCACTGTTTTTTTTGTTAAATTTAACCATTTTGTTAAAAATTGTTCTTTTTTGGTAAAATATATATTTTTTAACTGAAAATTTTCCGATTTTATTTTTCGTGAGAATTTATTTTTCTCAGTTGAAAATGCATATATATTGTTTACATGTCGTTTTTTTTTAGTTAAAAATAAAGATTCTCAAGTAAAAGTTCCCCTTTCTGGTTGGAAAGGTGGTTGGAAAGGTGGTTTTTGTAATTCGCCTTTTTTCATAGAAAATTAATGTTCTTTATTAAATCTCATCTTTTTTAAAGAAAATTTGTTTATTTTTTGTTAAAAATTAGTATCTTTATTGCTGAAAAATAATCTGCTTATTTTTAGTTGAAAATTCTACTACTTGGTTGAAGGTTAAACTACTTATAGTGAAAAATTAATGTTTCTGGTCGAAAATTTTTGATTCTAATTTAAAATGTATCTTCGTGATATATAATTTAATTATTTTACTGTAAAGTCATTTTTTGTTGTTAAATATACATTTTTAACCGAATATATAAAGATTTCATTTTTGGTGAATACTTGGCTTTTGACTTTTGGTTGAAAACCAAAGTATTTTTTTAAATATGTAACTAGCTGGTTTAAAATTTAGGTTTTTTGTTACAAATCCGTCTTTTTTCTAGAAGATTAATCTTTTTATTTGAGCCTCGTCTGTATTGATGAAAATATGTTGCTTTTTTAGAAATCTTAAATATTTTGTTTCTTTAATATTAATTTTCTTTACAAAACATGTTACTATTTCATTGTGGGTTGAAAATAACCTGCATTATATTAGTTGAAAATTCTACTAATTGATTGACGGTTCAACTACTTTGTTAAAAATAATTTTTTTTGGTAAAAAATTCTTGATTTCAGTTAAAAATGTAACTGTGTCGTTAAAATTTTTTAACCGAGAATTTAACGATTTCATTTTTCTTGAAAATATATCTTTCTTAGTTAAAAATTTATGTATTTTGTCCAAATGTCCTTACTTTTTGGTAGAAAATAAATCCTTTTGTTTGAAACGTCTCTTTTGTGGATGTAAATTTGTTTTTGATTTGTTGGTTGAAAATTCTACTATTTTTTTTAATTCTTATTTTTCGGAAATTAGTTTTTTGCTGAAAATGTAACTATTTCATTTTTTGTGAAAAATTTTCTTTTTCTTTTAAAAAATAATGTATTTTATCGTAATTCAAGTGTCTTCTTAGTAGAAAATTAAGATTCCTATTTTTTTAAATTTAAGTATTTTGTTGAAAATTAATCTCTCTAGTTGATATTCAACGTTTTTGATTGAAAATTCGTTTGATTCTAGTTTAGACTGAGTAATCTACCATAATTTCATTTAATCCAGAATAATTTTTTCAAACCCGGAGTAATTGTAATTAATCGAGGATAATACAATTAAATTTTGAGTATCACATTTGTGAAAATTCACTTATTTGTTTAAAACAAACTCAATATTTATCATTTATAATTTTATATTTATAATTAATTTAAAATTCATTTATTCTAGATATTTCGAATTGATACCAAGTATTTCTCAAAAACCGGGTCTCTTCTAAAAAAGTGTTTGTTTCACTTTTGTTAGTAAATAAAAAAAATTTTTTAATCAGCCATAACAGATTTATTTAATTGAAAATAAGGAAAGTTATCAGTTGGCGAAATCGCTTCTAAATAAAAATTTTTACACTGACATTTCTTTGGCTCCACTTAAATTGTCCTCTTTTTAATTAAGATAATATAATACTTCTTTTTTAACTTTTTATAATTTTTAATAGAAAGAAATTTGGCAATTTTGCTAAAAAGGAGTCTAAAAGCGGAAAATTGATTTTTTTAGGAAATTTATGGAAAGGAAATACTGCATGTTTATTTAGACGATTAGAAGGCATGTGCGACCCCCCCCCCCCCCCCCCCCCCGCACCCTCAGAGACGACCATTTGTACGTCCACCCGCATGCGACGTTTATCTTATACAAATAGCCCTAATTTCAGGAGACGCGGTAAAAGCAAGAGGCGGAAGAGTTTTTCAATTTAATGATAAATAAACAGATAATTTTTCCCTTGGGGATAGTGAGTCCAGTTACAAGGTCTTCCGTCAACCACTTTGTCATTCAAATAATTGAATTTTCTACCAAAAAATGGAATTACGAACTGAAAAAAATAAGTAGAGCTGCCGGATCGAATAAGGGCACATAAATTTTTTCGGCTCGAGCGGAATGAGATTTCATAGTTTTCAAAATTTGTTTAACAAAATTAATTTTTGGCAATGCAATTACTGAAAGATATTTGCTCAAATTCTTTAAAAAAATATTTTCAGAATTCTTCTTTTTGTCCTGTACAGACAGAATTAGTGAAGAAACTTGTCTTGAATGGTGTCCAGGAGTGTCAGATATTTAAAAAATTCTTTGCAATTTTTATAAACAAATTAATGAACAGAAGTTAGATGTAATAGTAAAAATAATAGATAGCTACTGCCGATGTGTGTTTTAAGTGGAAGTCTGAAGAAAAAAATTTCGATATGACTTATAACAAAATAGAGACCATTTGTTTATTATTTAAACAAATTGTATATGCAAATGCATAAATTCGTCATTTTCAAATAGATTTGTTTCATTTTTTAAAAAGAAATGGCAAATAAATTTCTTGCTTATAACTTTCTTGTACGATTCTTTGATTTCAGACAATTAGCGTTATTTGTTTAAACAAAATTAATTAACAAACGCATAATATTGTCATTATTCAATAAAAGGAATTCGTTTTTTTTTTAATCAACTTCACATATGTTAAGAATACCTCTTGACATAATACTTGGTTATAAAAAAATAATTTCCATTTGTCTAAACAAATTAAATAAACAAATTCCTTATTTTGCCATTTTTCAACATAAAGATTTTGTTTTTCCAGAGAAATAAATTCGTAATATATAGTAATATTTTAGTCGATAAATTCACTTTCTTTAACACAATCCCTTAAATGTATATATCGAATGGACCTTTGCTGCGATATTTTTCTGTTAAACAACAATTCATAATTTTGAAACATATTTAATAAACAAATTACTCTGAGGGCCTTTTTTAATGAAAACAACATATTTTTTTTATGAAATCGACTTCAATTTTAAAGCATGGTCTCTCTGTTATGATAATGTATTATCCGACAAGAGATGTTTATTATTTTTACAATTATTTATTAAAATCAGTCAAAATCAGAAACAATTTATAAAACTCTCATTTCGTTCTTGATTCTTTTTTAAATTGTAGTCAATTTTATAAAAAACAATATAGTAATTTCATTAAAAAAGGGCTTTATAGTAATTTGTTTAAAAATTATAAATTGCTGTCTTACAGCAAAATATCACACTAAAGGGCCATTGTTTATACACATTCAATTGATTGTGTTAAAGAAACAAAATTTATCTACCAAAACATAGCCTAGTTATGCATTTGTTTATTACATTTTTTAACAACAATTACTAGTGTTGAAAAATGACAAGACAATGAATTTGTTTATTTAATTCTTTTAAACAAATAGAATTTTTTACATCTCCAAGTATCATATCAAGAGGTAACATATCTGAAGTTGATTAAAAAAAGAATTCCTTTTACTGAAAAGTCAGAATTTTATGCATTTGGTTAATTAATTTTTTTTAAACAAATGACAATTATTGTCTGATGTCGAAGAATCGCGCAAAACAGCTTTAAGAAAGACATTTATTTTCCTTTCTGTTAAAAAACGAATTGAATCTATATTAAAATGAAGGATTCATGCATTTGTTGATGAAATTTGTTTAAATAATTAAAAAATGGTCCCTATTTTTTATTAGTGATATCGAATTTTTTCCATTTTCAGGATTTCCACTTAAAACCACACATCTGAAGTACCTTTATATCTTTTTAACTGAAAATCTAACTTCTGTTGATTACTTTGTTTATAAAAATTATAAATAATTTTCTAAATATCAGATACTACTGGACATAATTCAAGACAAGTTTCGCCACTAATTCTGTACACTTTCGCATAAATCATATAAATACCCGCAAAATGGCAGCTTCGACATTTTTTTAATGAATTTTCATTGTTAAATCAAATAAATTAAACAACTTTTCTAAAAAATATGCATCGACAACTTTGTTAGAAATTTCATAAGCTTTAATTTAAAAATATTAAAAGTTTAGGCTGAGAGCTAATTTGTAAGTCACATTTTCAGTTTAAACAATTAATTTGCAAAAAAAAAACATTTTCTCCTAGTTCAATTTAATAGAAAAAGGCTCATTCTTAACAAAATAGTTTAAGCCACAGAAGAAAAAGAATTATGTTTAAAAAAGAGCATTAATTTTTTACCCAAAAAGTAGAATTTTCAACAAAATGATTTAAAAATAGCAACATTCTCAGATTAAAAAATTAATTTAAAAAAGTTAACGAATTTTCGACCAGTTAAATTGAACTAAAAAGGACGAATTTTTAACAAAATAGAATTTTCAAAAAGAAGATTTATTCTCTACCGAAAATGATGAATTTTTAACAAAATACATGAATTTTTGAAAAATCTGTTTAATTTTCAACCCGACACCATATTGTTATTTTTTTTAAATCAATGAATTTTCAACGAAAACTTGAATTTAAAAACAAAAAACAGTTTTTAACCAAAGTTAAAGAATTCACAGGAAAAAAGTTAATTCTCTACCAAGTACTAAACTTTTTTAATCGAATAGTTTTATTTTTAACAACACAGTTTCGTGTTGTACGAAAAAAGTACAACTTTCACCTAGGAAATATAAGTTTTCAACTTCGAACATTAAATATCAACAAAAAAACGAATTTTCTACCAGTTAAATTACACGAAAATAGAAAAATTGTGAATCACCGCTCAAAAAAAATTTATTTTCAAAAAAGAAGATTAATTTTGTACCCGGAAAGACAAATTTAAAAAAAAATAGATGAATTTTTAAAACAACTGATAAATTTTTACCGGATCTTTTGCATTTCATACAAAAAGTTGAGCTTCTATAAAGTAGTTCATTTTTAAAATCAGTATTTTTAATTATATAATTTAATTTTCTACAAAAATAAGTGAATTTTTAACCAAAAGTTTTAATTTTCAACATGAAAATTGAACTTCCTACTAAAATAGTTCAACTTTTACCTAACAAATATAACTTTTAAAATAAAAAAGGTAATTTTTCATTTTAAAAAATGGAATATTTTCATTTTCATTTTCAAAAATCCATTTAAAAAAAAAACAAGTTTTATACTAAATAAATTAAACAAAAGAAGACGCGTTATTAACAAAATGGTTGAATCTAAAGGCAAAAAATGATTTTCTAAAGAAATAGATGAATTTTCTACAATACCTTCGAATTTTTTACACAACACTGAATTTAAAAAAAAAAGTTGATTTTCTACAAAGCACTTCATTTTTAAAATAAATGGCTTTTCAAACATATAGTTAATTTTTCTAAAAGATAATTAAATTTTTAACAAACAAGATGAATTTTAATTAAACAGTTCCTTTTGTTATCAAAAAGATAGTATCTACGATTATATAAATCTTCAAATTAAAATGAAGTATTTTATACCAAAAAAAGTTGAATTTTTAACTAAAAATTTAATTTTCAACTCCACTGCTCAGGTTCTCACCAAATCATTCAGTTTTCAAGTCAAAAAGACAAATTTTTAACGAGATTTGTTAGAAATTAATTTTTTTGGTTTGAAAATTTAAGTATCTTCGTAGAAAATTTAATTCTCATTAAAAATTTATAATTTGATATTGACAAGTCCAAATGAAATCCTTTTTGGATTTAATTCAACTTTTTTTTAAATTTGTCTTTTTAATTACAAAATTTACCGATTTCGGTAGAAATTGAATTTTCCTTGAATAAAAATGCCACTGTTGGTTAAAAATTCACGAATTTTATTTAAAAGTTAAAAAATTAACCTGTGTAATTAAAAATTCATTTTTTGCGTTGAGAAGTCAAGTAACTTCGTAGAAAATATTTTCCATATATTTTAGTAGAAAAATTAAACTGCGCAATTGAAAATTTGTTTTTTGGGTCGAAAATTTAAGTAAGTTCGTAGAAAGTTTACTTTATGTATACAATTAATAATTTGATGTCGAAAGGTTAAATCATTTCTATCCTTCCGGATTTAACTCTTGTGTTTGAAAATTTTGTTTCGACTGGGAATTTGACAAATTTTTAGAGGAAAAGTTTGTCCAAGTTTGAATTCAGCAGTTTTTCATAATAATTAGTTAAATTAACTTTTTCAATTATGCTATTATTCAATTTTCAATGCAAAATTTCAAAATCTTATATTTAAAAAATGTTGCATTAAATTTTTTTGAGATTACATTTTTAATTCAACGAATTTTAAAATGCTGCCTTGAAGACATGAACAATTAAAAATTAAAAGCTTTTGAAGTGGAAATTCTTGCATAAAAGACATTCTATTTTTTTAACCATAAATATAAGTAAATATTTTTTTTATCTGTACTTTAAGTATTAAAAAGTGAACAATAATTGATTTGACAACATGATTTAAAATCGGTACAAAATTTAGGAATTTCCAGATTTTAACGAAAAATGTTTAATTAGTAAGTTAAATTGTTGAATTATCGTGTATAAATAACAATTGAGTACATTTATTATTTGTAGAATAAATTTTAGTAAGTATAGGAAATATTCTGAAGTTTTGAGAAGATTAAAAATAATCATAGAAATTTTTAAAAATTGCCTTAAAATCTTTCATATTTTTTTCTGAGAAATCCTTTTCAATTATTCTCAATTTTCCTAGGAATCCTAAGAAAATGTTTTATTCTTTTAAAGCCTGTTACAATCCTTGAAAATCCTCTAATTCTTCGTTTGAAATCTGTAAAAATCTACATTTTGTTTGATATTAGGCTATCAATTCAAGTTTTAAATTAATTTTGAATCTTTTAATACTTCTAAATCTCTCTTAAATTTTATGATATTTTTTCTACAAATAATGAGTTTTCATTTGTTCTTTATACATCAAAATTTGAAGAAATTTTATTTAAAGCAGGATTACCTAAAAATTGTAGAAAAAATTCAATTCATTTTAAAAGATATTTAAAAGTTCTGGGAAATTTTCAAAAATAATTTTGAATATGAGATAATTTAAAACAACTTCAAGATTTTTTCAAACAATTATTAAGCTTTCAAAGGTGTTCAAAATATTTAAAATAAAAATAATTTAACTTCTAATTTAAGAAATGTTCCTATAAAAAAATTCAATTTTTAAATTTTTGCTGTTTCTAGCTAGAAATTCCTTAAAACAATATAATTTTAAAAATTTTAAAGTTCGCTGACTGATTTTTTAATATTGAGCCTATAAGAGCTAAAAATTCTAAATTTGGCAGTTTTTAATTAAAATTAATTTTTTTCATCTTTAATTATGTGATCTTTTATTTTTAAAATTTTTTATTTAAAATTGTTTAATTGAAAAGTGTCAGTATTTTATACGTGTAAATTATTGAGCTATTGAATAAAAAGATATTGAATCATAAAATTCTTCAACTTCAATTTTGAAAGTTCAAAATTCAACAGTTCCACTTTGCGAACCGGAAAAAAACCGTGACCTGGCTGGGAATTTATTTCTTCGGTGAAATAACCACCCTGACTTTGTTAAGAAATCTTTGTTTTTTGAAGATTCCTATTTTTATTTTAAAATTTATCTCTTTTTTTAAAAGTCTGACTATTTTGTTAAAAACGAATCACTTTTAATTGAACATTCAACTGCGTAGGTAAAATTTAAGCTACATTGTTGAAAATGTTATTAAATGAAGGTCCATCTGTTTTGTTGTAAATTCAACTATTTGTTAAAAAAAAATTTTTTTTCGGGCTGAAAATTCCTATTCTACTGTGGGAAAATTAATTTTAGGACAGAAAATTCGTCTTTTGGCTATAAGGTTCAACAATTTAGATGTGAAACTCTTTTTGTTACATGACTCAAAAATCTTTATTTCATGAATATTCGTTTTCTGGATTCTAAAATTTATTTTGTTTAAATTAAGTTTCACCTTTTTCTGGCTGAAATATCACTTTTTGTTTCGAATACATCTTTTAAGGTTAAAAATAAATAAATAAATTCTGAAAATTTATATCTCAAATGTCTTTTTACTCCATTTATAAAAAATCAATGTTAAAAATATTACATGATTAAATTGCTGGTGTTTGAATGTTGATGTTCAGGGAAATTAAAAAATCCACCAAGGAAACATCAAAGAACTTTAAAAATCCTTATTTAATATAATTATTATTATTATTATTTCTTTATTATTTCTGTAAACCATTAATTACGTACAGTAGAAGGGGGGGGGGTAAAATAATCCTATAAGATATATTTAAGAATTGAAAAAAAAATTACTAAAGCAGTATTAACACTTTAAGATTTCATTAAATCATCACATTCATAGGGGTCGTTTAACAGTGAGCATCCACTGAGTGAATAAGCGAGCGGGCAAACAAGTTAAGTAATGAATTTAATCTCCTCGCTCGCATGACGTAGTCTAAGAGCAATGGTTATAATGAGCTACCATTAAAATGCGACTTCTGGAATATGTCTGACAGCTGGGCGTCAATAGATTATTTTTTTATCTTTAAATGACAATTTTAATTTATAATAATATACATAAATTATATTATTATAAAGTTTAGCAATAAAATTATTTTCTTTTTAAATTTTGAAAATTTGTGAAAACACGACTGCTTGTCAATCACTTTAGTCACTTTTTTTCTCCAATCGCTTTTTTCACTTTTTTATACCTCACTGAAATAAATTTCAATAATTTAAAGGAGCTGTAAAGATTTTAGCGTGCTTTTAAATTTCGAAGAATTTTCCAGAATAATCAGGACTTCTAATAAATTTTAATGAGTGAAAATGGCTTCAAAGATATTAGCGTATATTTTTCAATTTAAAGAAATTTTCGAAAACTTTCAAAATTTTCCATGAATTTCAAATTTTTTAGGGATATTTAAAAAGATTCCAAGAAATTTTTCAGAATTTTAAAAAGTTTCAAAGAATTTCAATAGATTTCAGAAAATTTAAATTATTTTAAGGTATTTTAGAATATTGAAAGGCATTTTCAAGAGATTAAAAATTTTTTAAGTGCTTTGGAGGTATAATAACTTTATCGGGATATTTTCAATAGATATAAATAATTGTATTGTGACTCCAAAGGAATTGCAAAATTTGAGAATACTTTTTAAAATTTTAGGAATTTTTCAATATTTAAAATAGCTATTTCTAAAATTATTTTTGAAAATGGAAAAAGAATTTTAAGACCTTGAAATATATTTATATTTTAGTTAATTTATTATTCTTGAAAGATTTAAAAAAGATTCCAAGGAATTTTTACAAGCTTTAAAAAGTTTCAAGGTGTTTCAAAAGATTTCAAAGAATTTGAATTATTTTAAGGGATTTCATAAGGTTTTTAAATATTTTAATGGTCTAAAGGAATTTTAAATGCTTTCTAGGTCATTCCATAGGACTTCAAATATTTTTAAATATTCTAAGGCATTAACAAATATTTTTCAAATTTTAGGTTTTTTCGAAAAATTCCGAAAAACTTTTAAAGAGCTTTAAAATATTTTAGACTATTTAAAAAATATTTAACAGGATTTTGAATTTTATCAAATATTTAGGACATTTTTAAACATTCTATCTAATTTTCAATAACTTTAAACGATTTCAAGGGATTTAAAAAATTTTGAGGATATTCGGAATATCTTCGAGTATTTTAGAAAAGGATATTTCAAAGATTCCGAGGATATTCTAATTTAATAATTTCAAATGATTTTAAAGGACTGGAAATATTTTATGGTATATTAACAGATTTCAAAGTATTTTCAGAAGATTACAACATTTAAAATTTAAAATTTACTTCAAAATTTACTTTTTGAAATTCAAAGAAATTTTTTAAATCATTAAAAAAACTTCAAGCGATGTCAAAAGATTTTAAAGCATTTCAGATAATTAAGGAGATTTAAAAAAGATTTGAAGTGATTCCGGAGAATTTGAATGATCTTAGGGAATTTTTAAGAATCCACCAGAAATTTATAAAAGCCTTTGAACGTTTCTAGGGATTTTAAAATATTGAAAAGACTTTAAAATATTTTAGGGAATTTAAAAATATTTCAAGAAATTCTCAACTGATCTTAAAATAATAATCATTCTAACCATTTTTTATTTCACAACCAAGTTTTTTTTTGTAATTTTCAGAAGTGCCATTTTTTGGAGGTTTTCAGATTTATTGAAAAAGGTCTTGAATCAGTCACTTTCAGTCACTTGAATCAGTCACTGTGAATCAATCACTTTCGATTTTTGGCGTTCGAACCACCTTCCCGATTTCCAAATTTTTTTGTTGCAGCGAAAAATTAATTTCATATTTTTTTCAAACCGGTAAACATTAACTAGTGCCCCCGAGCTTTTAAAATTATCACTGGGTTTCAAAGGAAAAATGCTCGGTTTTCGGAAAAATAAAAAAAAAGTTAATTTTATTAACTTTTTGTAAATTCAAGCTTGGGCACCTCTTAAGAAATGTTCAAGAAATGATTCACATCCAATAAATTTTCATTTTTACGCCCCCAACACTCTTGTATTGTTCCCGAAGATGATCCACAAATTCAAAATATCAGTTTTGTCAATAATTTTGATTAATTTAAAAAATAATATTTCTTACTCAAATTAACATATTTCACGTTTTACAGAATGAAGAAATTGTTTAAATGAATGGCAATTTTTCAAGTTACTTAAATATATTCGAAAAAAATATTTTTAGAATTTGTTCATTGTTTCATTAACTTGAGAAAAACTTAGAAAAAATTATTTAAACGAAAAACAAAATGTTCAAATAATTAATTTCGAAAAATTTTAAGTTGGAGATAGTATTATTGAAATTTATCAACTGTATGATTTATTCCGCAAAATAATAACCTTTTACGTTTTACAGTTGAGAAAAAAATTGTTTACACAAACAGTAATTATTTAAAAAATAATAATTAGTGAAATAATCATTTATTTTCTTCGCTTTTTGCATTGTCCAATCTCTCATAAGTGTCGTGCTTTCTTTAGAGAATGAAAAAATTGAATTCTACTCTTTTTAATGAAATAAAAAAGTTCGTCAAAAACTTATGTTGGATTAAGACTAATAGAGAATGGATGCAGTTTGACAATCTTTTGAACAATGCCTGGAAAATTAATGAAATGAACAATTTCATGTCAAATCTTACAGTTTAACAGCAACTTTCGAGCATTATTCGAAGACAATTTTATTTAAACCCATGTAGAAATTCAAATGGGGAACTAGTGTGGTTCCCGACCATTCGACCCCCCTTAAAGTCGGGGGCTAGTCAAGTAATCTGACTAGCCCACGACCAATAGCGTCACGGTAGATTAGTCGGTGGCTAGTCAGGTGAGCTGACTTATACTAGTCGGGACCTGATCGGGTACTAGTGTGGGTCATATGATAATACATCCGCGTGGAATATGAACCAAGCTTACCAAAATTTTTGGAACATTCCCTAAAAGTTTGTCAAAATACTTTTTATTTACGGAATTCTCGATAAACTTTTTTAAAATATTTAAAAGTGCTCGAATTTACACAAGATTTAATAGGGAACATATCCTACGCTTAAAAATGCATAAATTTATGTAACTAAAATTCCCCAAAATTTGTGGAATATTAATTTTTAAAAAAACTTCAGCTGAAACGCAGCAATGGAAGAGCTTCGCTCTGAAGGAACCGCCATATTGGTCACGGTAGTCTCTGCTCCACGTAATTATGCTTCATTACGTGTGGACTGCTGTCTTAAACACTCGACGCGTCATTTCTGTTGCGCGAGAGGCGGCACGTCGCGCCCTTGCGGATTTTCTTTAAAGCTACCAATCCAAAACCGCAAGACTCAAATGAAGGTTCCTAGAAATTCGCAATTTTATAAAAAATACTACAAAAATAAGATCACGTCTTTTTGAAGAGTTTGAGCGTTGTTTTTATAAAAAGTTGATTTTCGTACAAAATTATTAACTTAATAATTATTTATTAAGTATATTTGAGATGAATTTAACTTTAATAAATCTTTTCTCCAAAAAACGGTGTAAGATTATTGTTAAATATATTCTTAGTGTTTGAGAATAAAAAAACTATTACGCTTTTTTAGATATTACCTCATTTGATAAGACCTCGCCGAAAACTCAAACATAAGAATAACCCGACCAGAGCCCCACTAGCTCCCGCCCAGAGTCTCAATTTTGACAACAAAAAGCCCAACTAGACCCCGATTAGTCCCCGACTGGGTACTTTGTCAAAATTAATAACCCGACTAGCCCCCGATTAGTGCCCGACTTGTAATAGGGCCAAATAGGGTTATTTACACACGGGAAATAGTGCTCAATCGCCTGACTTTACAGGGCCTTAAAAGCACATTGTAAACTATATTTAAAAAAGAATTTAAAGAAAATAGAAAGTGGACTTGTTACAAAAATTGAGTTTAAAGATTTGTTTTTGAAAAATAAGACAATTTGTTAAAATTTGTAATTCCATTTTTTTAACTATGTCTTGCTATGAAAAATATTTTAAAAATACATTTTAATATCTTTGAAATCACAAAAGTAAGGAAATTTAAACAAAAGGAAAAATTGCACTGAAATAATGGAGAATATTTTTCATACACTTTGCCTGGCCTGTGTTGGGCATTATATATAATGCCTAGGGATTATATATATATTGCCGAAATATATACTTAGCCTGTAACAGATATATTGCATCTTCCTTGCATAAAAATGTAACTATTTTTTTGAAAATTCAACTATTTCCTAGAAAATTTACTTTTTGTTTAAAATTCATATTTTTCTATTGAAAAGTCAATTCAAATATTTTCGGATGAAAATTCAAATCTCTTTTTAAAAATTTGTCCTTTTAAATTAAAAGTTCACCTGTTTTAGTAAACTTTTCGTTTTTCTTGGACAAAAATGCAACTGCTTGGTTGAAAATTTAACAAATCTCTTAAAAAGTCATAGTTTTTTGTTAAAAATTCGACTTTTTAAAAGAAAATTAACTTATTATTTACAAATCTTCTTTTAGTGTGCCAAAGTGAACTAGAATCTTCTTGATACGAAAACTTAACAATGTTTTTAATGTTTTTTTCACAAAATTCATTTGTCTTAGAAGAATTTTTATCTCTCTTGAATAAAATGCAAATGTAATTTGAAAATTCAAGTCTCTTTCGAAAATTTATCTTTTTTGTTTTAAAATTCACCTGCTTTAGAAGATATTATATCTTTCTTGGAAAAAAACTCAACTGTTTGGTTGAGGATTCAATCATTTTGTTGAAAATTCATACTTTTTGGTAAAAAATGTTGCTGCCTTGTTCAAAATTAAACAATTTTTTAGAAAATTTACTGTTTATTTGAATTTAATATTTTAGGTTTAATAAGAAAACTAAAATCCTTTCTGGATGAAACTTTCACTATTTTTTGGACATTTGTTTTTTTCTTTTGATCAAAAATTCATCTGTTTTCAGAGAAATTTCATCTTTCATGGATAAAAATGCAACTACTTGTAGAAAATTAAACTATTCTGTTAGAAATGCATCTTTTAGGTTAAAAAACTCATTATTTTGAATTATAAAATTATATTTTTTCTTAAAAACTTTTTTATTTATATTTTGAACTTGAAAAGTCAACTGGAATCTTTTTTTTAATGAAAAATCAACTATTCCAAAAATCTTTTTAAATAAAAATGTATCTATTCTGCGAAAAATGTTATCTGTTTCGAAAAAAAATGTAACTATTTGGTAGAGTATTCAACAATTTTGTTCAAAGATCATCCTTTTTGGTTAAAAATTCGTCTTTTTGGATTAAAATCTCAATTTCGTTCGTAGAAACTTATTTCAGTTTTAAAAATTCACGTTTTCAGTGAAAACTCAACTGAAATCTTTTTAAATAGAAAACTCAAGTATTTTTTTTTAAAATGTATCTTTTTGATTTAAAAAATCATCTGATTTAGTAGAAATTTCATTTTTTTAATGAAAATGCCAATTTTTTGTTTAAAATTAATTTTCTTTGCTTGAATGTTTGGATATTTTGTTGAAAGGATTTGGTTGAATCAGTTTCTTAAAAACGATTTTTTTGGTAAAAAATTTATATTTTTAGTTGAAAATTCATCTCTTTAATTGAAATTTTTATTGTTTAGGAGAAAAGCATATCTTGAGATTGATCTTTTTTAGTTGAGGGTTCTCTTTTTTGGGTTAAAAAAAAAATTTTCCGGTTTAAAATTTCATTTTTGTTGTGTAATCTCTTCCTTGAGTGAAAAATCTCTATTTGTTGACAATTCGCCTTTTTGGGATTAAAATTCTTTTTTTGTTGTTTAAATATATTTAATCTTTTATATTGAAATATAAACTACGGTACTTTTTTGGAATTTACCTTTTTACTCTAAAAATTTAGGTATTTTTTGAAAAGCCATCTTTTATAGTAGAGAAGACTTTTTTTGTTTAAAATAACATAATAAATTTGAAATGTTGTATTTGAAATAACTATTTTATTTCGGTTAAAAAAGATTCTGTGTTAAATGCCTTACAAGATTTAAAGAACAGTTTTTGAATTTTCATGATCAGCGGAAAAAAAGTGAAAATTTTGAAACTCAAAATTACGTACAATAAGAGAGCGGCGGGGGTAGAAATATTTTGTTACGGTTTGTTACATTAACGAATTAAGACAACATTTCAGATACAAAATACAAATTTTCAAATTCACTTATTTTTTTAAACCAAAAACCAAATTTTCTTCTATCATTAAAGAATACTTTTTAAAAAAATACTTTAATTATCAACAAATTAAATAAATTTTTGAAAAATAATTAAATTCTAACCTAAAAAGATAAATTCTCAACAAAAAAGTTTAATATTCGATATTTCAAACAAAAAACATCAAGTTTCAATGAAAAAAATCAATTTTACAACAAGAAAAACGAATTTTAAATAAATAAAGATTTTCCAGTCATGAAAGAAAAAAAAAATTACCTAAATTGTTGAATCTTCAAGCCAAAAGAAAAATTTTCTGTACAAAAAATAGAAGTTTCAACGATAAAGAAATTATTTTCAAAAGAAGAGTTAAGTTTTCACCAAATAAATAAACAAAAAAGTTAAACAGTCAACCGAAGAGATGGATTTGCTGCTAAAAATATGCATCTTCGAAAAAAAATAATTTCTTAAAAAATTTATTTGAACAAAATAGTTGAATCGTCAGGCAAAAAAGATTAATTTTTAACCAAACAAGTTTAATTTCATACAAGAAAGATCAAATTCCTACTAAAACAGAGAAAGTTTTAAATTAAAGCCAAATTTAAAAAAATATATATATTTAATTTTTATATAAAAAAGATTTTAGTTTAACTTTTTAACATTAAAATATGTGTTTCGAACAAGAAGTAAATTTGTGACGAAAATTTTCAACCTGAAAAAATTAATTTTTATCTAACCGGTTGAATTTTCAATCAAAAGTGATGACTTTAAGAAAAATTTTGAATCTTTAAACAAAGAGTTGCATTTTTTACTAAAAAAGATGAAATCTCTACGAAAACATATGAATTTTAATCGAAAATGCAGATTTTCAAGAGAAAATTTTAATATTTACCTAAAAAAGATCATAGTTGACTTTTCATTACCAAAATATGAGTTTTATGAAAGTCAATTTTCTACAAAATAATTGAATTTTTTTAATCTTTAACCAAATAGTTGCATTTCTGTGTAAGAAACATGCAGTTTCTACTAAGATTAAGAAATTTTGGAAATAAAGACACAAACTTTCACCAAAACAGTAGAATTTTCAACCAAAAAGGATGATTTTTTAACAAAATTGTTAAATCATCCACCAAAAAGTTGCATTTTTATCTAAGAAAGATGCAGTTTCTACAAATTTTCAACAAAAAAAATACACTTAACTCTCGCTTTCCGTCACCCCGTTTTCAGCCTTCCTAGAACTGCTGGCTCATGCAGTCTCTCAAGGGAGTAGGGCGAGAGCGGTTGCGACATTATATTTATAGATATATATTCTATTTGGAAAAGAGTCAGGCGGCCTTCACTGTTTACGTTTCTGTTCCCCCGAAATCAGTCCAAGGCCATTTGAAGGCAACGCCCGACACTTGACTGAAAGCGAGAGTTTGGTGTATTGAAAGTTGTGGAAATTCGCTCCCCTTGAACTGCTGCTATCTTGCTTATATTATACAATCCAGTACAACTTCCTTCACCCTTTTTGTTATAATTTTATTTCTTTGCCTGTATAATATTTAAAGGGAAAAAGAAGTTGCCTTTCTGCGACATTTACATAATTCTAGATTAAGGAAAATGACATCTTTATCTCTGATGGACGGTTTATATCGGGTATGTTATTTTAAGTGCTGCAGCCTGTATAATTTAAGATCCGCGAAATGAAAAGGGGGAAAAGAACAAAGGATAGCAAGGGAAAGGCGGTGGTGGCAAAATTGCTATATTAACGCAATCGATATAACGGAAATTTCTCGAGAAAAGCGCATTTGCATTTTAAATGTGATGGTATATCTTGAGTCTCAGAAGGATATTCAAGAATAGGTGTATTATTTATTAATCCTGATCTATTTTTTACTCACTTATTCACCCTTTATCTTTCAGTGCAATTTATTTCAGTTCATTTTACTTTTGTCACAATGTATGAATTTACTCAGAATAAGTGATAAAACGCGACTGCCTGTGACTTTAAAAAAATTGTATTCTCATTTGTCTGGAAATTTTGCCAGGAAAGAGGAAAACTGCAGAAAAACACCTCCAGAGTACGGACGGGTTTTTTACAGTAGAATGTGAAAAAAACTACATTAATTTACAACAAGATAGTTTAACGTTTGACTAAAAATAGATCCACTTTTTACCAAACTTAAAATAGTTAACTTATCAGTAAAAAATCTATTCAAAAATACAACAAAAAAACGCATTTTCAACCAAATAGTTCAATCATTAACGGCTTAAGTCAATGTTTACCAAAAAAGTTCAGCTTTCAACCATGTAGTTGAATTTTTAACCACGAAAGAAATAAAAATGAAACCAATTGTAAAATTTTTTTAGCGAAAAACAAACAAATTTTCTGCAAAGGAGATTAATTTTTAACTAGAAAAAATGAATTTTTAAGAAAAAATGCCATGCATTTTTAAGCAAATAGTTAAATGAAGTGAAAAGAAATTAATTTCCAAGAAAAAATTTCAACTAAAGAGATGTATGTTTCATAAAGAAATGATTTGAAAAAAAATATTGAAACTTTGACCAAGAGAGATTGTTCAGTCAAGAAAGAAAGAAAATTCAATCAAATTGTCAAATTTTATAACAAAAAAAGAACGAATTTTCTACAAAGGATATTAATTTTTAAGCCGAAAAAATGAATTTTTAAGAAAAAATTTCATTTTTAAGCAAGCTGTTGAATTTTCTACTAAAATAGTTAAATTATAAACCTTTACAATTTTAATTTTGATCCAAGAACACCCATTTTATACCCAAAAGGACCAATTTTTAACTGATACAAGCATTTTTAAGCAAATAGTTAAATGAAGCAAAAAGAAATTAATTTTTAATAAAAAATAATTTGACACAAAGAGAAGAATCTTCACTGAATAAATAAAATTTTTTTAATTGAATCTTTAATCAAGAAAGATTTTTGAACTAAGAAAGAAAGAAGATTCAATCCATTTGTGGATTTTTGAAACTTAAAACACAAATTTTCTAAATAAGAGATTAATTTTCAACCTGCAAAAATAAGTTTTTAAACAAAAATTTCATTTACAACCAGACAGTTGAATTTACTAAAAAAAAGTTGAATTTTAAACACTTTAAATTAAATTTTCAACCAAGACTAATTTTCTACCAAGCAAGACTTTTTAAGCAAATTGGTAAATATCCGAACAGAAATTAATATAAAAAAAAAGACAAAATCTTTAGCCAAGGAAGAAAACTAAACCCAATTGTGCAATTTTTAAACCATATAGTTGCGTAAAAAAATTAATTTTTTACCAAAAACAGAGTTTTAAACAAAGAGATAAATCTGTAATAAAGAAATTAATTTTTACAAATAGAATTGAGTTTTTTGCTAAGAAAGATTCTGTAGCCCAGAAATAAAAAATATGAAAAAAATTTGGAAATCAAAAAGTCGAATTTTCAAACAAATAGTTAAATTTGATGTGAATTTGAACCAAATAGATGAATTTTCAACTAAATAGTTGAATTACCCGTAAAAAATTAATTCCCAAGCCAAAAATTTTTCAATTAAGAGGTAAATCTCTAATAACAAAATTAATTTCTAACTAAAGATTTTAATTTTTAACAAAGATCGTTTTTTTAGTACGAGAAGAAAAAAATTCAACCAAAATTTTGAAATTTTAAAACAAAAAATACGAATTTTCTACAGAAGAGATTAATTTTTTACCCAAAGAAATGAATTTTCATAGAAAATTTTTTATTTTCGATCATGCAGTTGATCTATCTACAAAAATAGTTAAATTCCAACCCTTAAAGTTGGATTTTCAACAAGACTAGATTTCTAACAAAAGGACGAATTTTTAACACATACATGAATTTCTAACTTAATAGATAAATTAGCTCTTTTTTGCAGAATATAACTGTTTTGTTATTTAAAGGTAATAGATTTTGTTGTTGAAATATTAATGATTATATTCTTTTTTTGGTAAAAAAAGTCATCTTTTGTGATTAAAAAATACCTTTTTGATTAAATAATATTAAAATTAAAATTATTCAATATGAAACATTCCTGCATAATTTTCTTTGAAGAAATGTAGCCCCATTTTTTGTACAAAACCCCTATTTTCCCTTTTTAGGATTAGTTTAGAATTTGAACTCTGATAGTAAAAGTAAAACAGGACCACAAAATTGTTTTGGTAGTCTACTGTGATTCTAATAAAATTAGAAAAATATTTAAAAACCTGGAATTTCTGCATAAATTCCGTCCCCAAACCTACAAACCCCAAATTAACAAACCTCCAACCCACAAACTAACAAGCCCCAAAACTACCAACCCCAAATCTACAAGCCCCAAACCCACAAGCTCCAAACCCCCAAACTCCTAATACACAAGCTCCATATCCACAAACCTGCAAACACGAGACCCACAATCCCCAAACCCACAAACCTCAATTCCACAAGCCCAAATATCTCACATCTTATAATACCAATTTAGAAACTGGTATAATTTGGGGTTAGTGGGTTTGTGTGTTTGGGGTTCGTGGGTTTGGGATTATTGGCTTGGGGTTTGTACGTTCGAGGATATGGAGCTTATGGGCTTAAGTTTTGTGGGTTTAGGGTTTGTGGATTTGTTATTTTGAGGTTTGTGTGTTTGCAGTTCGTGAGTTTGGGGCTCGTGGGTTTAAGATTGTTGGCTTGCGGTTTGCACTTTAATGGATATGGAGCTTATGGGTTTAGGTTTTGTGGGTTTGGGGTTTGTGGGATTGGGACTGCTGTTTTAGGGTTTGTCCGTTTGTGGATATGGAGCTTGTGAGTTTAGAGTTTGTGGGTTTTTAGGTTTTTACTTTTGTGGGTATAGAGCTTGTGGGTTAGGGGTTTGTGGGTTAGTAGCTTTGGGGTTTGTGGATATGAAGATTGTGTATTTGGAGTTGTGGGTTTGGGGCTTGTTAATTTGGGCTTTGTAGATTTGGGGACGAAATTTAGGCATAAATTCCCAGTTTTTAACCATTTTTTGAACTCTACTGAAAATCCTGACGTGCTGACTCAATTCTGCGAATGGATTCGTGTTCAACCAGTCCAAAAACATAAAGTATACCTATTAGTATCCCAGTAGACTCCCAAAATCATTTTGTGGCCCTGTGTTATCTATGCCTTTTTAATGTTACTCTTCCCGAAATTTTATTTCTGGGCTGAGATTGGGACCGAACCCTTCAATTAGAGGTTGCATATTTATCAACTGCATATTGCATCTAATGCATGAATCAATTAGCGGGAAACACACGAGAAGTTTGTTTTCCGGCCAAATTGATGGGGGCTTTAGAGAGTAAGGGTAGGGTGGGGGGGGGGGGGGAAAATTGAGAGAATAACGGAAAGTGATGGAGGGAAAATGAGCAAAAAAGAGAGAAGTATGAGAGAGTAGAAAGGTCGACCTAATGGCATCGTCATGTCGCAAGCTGCAAGCTTCAGTGATTCTCAATCAGAGGCATCAAGAGCTTTCGGAAACTGATTTATTCACAAGCTTTTAATACTAAGTGTCAACATTATTTCAGCACGATCTTCAATTTAGTTTCTTTTTCATAGAAACTTTTTGGAAAGGTTTGAATAAGACTTTTAGGTTACTCAGAATTTTTTAATAATTACTAGACGAACGCGTTCGCGCGCCAGCGCGCGTTTACTATTGAATTCATTTTTATCATTTAACCCAATTTTCGAATAACCATTTGTTAAAATTTGTTACCACTCAAAGTTCCGCTGAATTAGAATCTGAAACTATGTATTCAATGAATTTATGTAAGGTAGAATTTACTATTCCTATTAGTAATATTAAAGAGCGGGATATCATTGGAAGATTTTAATGCACGGTATGTTAATTTAATATAAAACACAAACGAAAAATTAAAATTCAATCATTATGAAGTTTGATATTGTGAAACCCAGTAATCAGTTGCTATTAAATAAATCAGTTTGCAACATAAAAATCAACGAAAAATTATTTTCATTGATACTTGAAAATAATTTTTACTTTATGTTTTTATAAAAATTTAAATTATTAAAATGATTTTAAACTCATTTCAGAAAAACTAAAATATATGTTTGAAAATTGAACCAAAGATACTCATTACACCACATCAGACAAACATGCAATAATTACATAATTGGAATAAAAGTTTTTCAAAAATAAATAAACTTTTATTATGCAAAATATAGCCAATATTTAAAAACATAACCTCAAAGTAAATAATCCATTTATGTTACTTTAATGAACAAAATTAAATTTCAATCTCTATGTAATTTAATATTGTGAAAACAATTATTCTGCTGATAATAAATTAATGAGTTTAGTACATAAAAAGCATTAAACAATTGTTTTTATTAAAACATTTAGATAATGTCTATTTTATATTTTTCTGGAAATTGTAATCATATCAATAACATTTTAGGCTAGTAGCAGAAAAAATGAAAACAAATGAACATGTAATTTTCAAAAATGTATTCATATAATCATTTCACAACACAGAAACATTTCTAAAATTATGTAACTGGAATAGGGGTATTTTAAATATAAATCAAGTTTCATCATACAAATCATATGTAACATTCAATTACATAACATTCAATTACATAACAATTATTCTCATTAAAAATTTAAATAGTTTTCATTTCATATATTTTTTTAAACTTAAAACTTCACTTCTAAAAATGGTAATTATTAATAACCTTTTACACTAATTTAAAAAAAAACATGTACATATAATTTTGAAAATTGAATGGAGAGACTCATTCCACAACATAATAAGATTATATAATTGTAATACAAATAGGTTTAAAATAAATAAACTTTTATTATACAAATTTGATCAAATATTCAATCATATCACTTTAAAATAAATGATTATTTTTTGTAGCTCAATTTAGTGACAAATTAAAATTGAATCTTGATGTTATTGATTATTGTAACAAAATGAATCCGCTAATAAGCAATTATTCAGTGTGTAACATTAAAAGCATTAAAGAAATATTTTCAGTGAATCATTCTAATCATTTTTATTCTGCGATTTTCAGAAAATTTGAGTTATTTATAACATTTTAAACTATTCCACAAAAATGAGAATATATTCGCAAATAATTTCGAAAACAGAATTCAGATGCTCATTGCACATCGCAAAATTTTAAAAAATTAATGTAACTGGAATGGAGGCATTTTAAACATTCACAAACTTTTATTATAGTGATTATGGGCAATCTTAAATTACATAAACTTGAAATTAATAATAGATTTATATTACTTCATAAAAAGAAATTACAATTTAATCTTTATGCAATTTAATATTGCGAAAAAATAGCCTAATAAGTAATTAATACATATATACATCACGTAAAAAGCATTAAACTATCATTTTCATTTAGACATTAACATTTTTTTTATACTACTTGTCTTTCTTTTCATTTCTGAAACTTTAATTCAATAGAAACCTTTTATTCTTATTGTTTAATTTAATTTTCAAGTTTTAATTTTTAAGGTTATAATAACCAGAAACATTTTATTCAACAATCTTCATTCCTTGCAAAAAGAAATTTTGTCATTGCACTTTTGAACAAATTAAAAAAAAAATACAATCCTAATAAATGATGCTTAATTTGTTGACGTAAAGAGTTTCCAAAAAAAATTCAGTTTTTAGTTTAAAAACGAAATTGATTTTAAAATAACCTGCAATTTATGATTTATCATTATTTTTCTGTAAACAAATTTAACTTTCTGTTATTTAGCAGAATTTATTTAATTTTCTGGTATTTGTTGAACATATTATTTACACAATGTGCATTTAATTAATTGTTATTATTATTAGGATTAATTAATTTTGATCTACTTAGCATTTTTATTAGTTTATATGCTATTATTTATAATAATGAAGAAAATAATATTGTTTAGCATTTTAAACTGCGCGCGAATAGCAAATAATAAGATTCTAAGTTCGACTCATGCGCATTTGAGTGAGAACCTCTCGTGTGGAGGACTGCTCAATTGGTGTTTTCATTCCGAAATTAATGTTATTTAAATTTGTCCTTTATGTATTTTTATAATAAATTAAGGTTGTGAGCAATGAAACGTTTCATTGTAACATTGAAACTTTCAAATGTTTCACAGTCAAAGTTTCATCGTTTCATGAAACATTGGGGAGAAAGGAGAGAACTTCCATATGCGCATGCGCGGAAATCAGATCAGGTTAGGTACTTGTTACTCGTATCGTATGCCACTTCGCCGCAAGTTTAAACTTTTTTTTTAATTTTATTTAGTGTTTCTCAATGTTTCTCAGTGTTTCCGCAATAAAATTGTGATATTGGTGAAAATATAAAAAATTGTTGCTCTGAATACTTTAAAATGCCTT
>NC_046659.1:144508663-144519563 GCF_010883055.1 Belonocnema kinseyi | reverse complement strand
TTTTGTAAAAAAAAAAATAAAAACATGGTTTTCGATGTATTTTTTCCCGTAGAATTCGATTCTGAAGTCAAAAAAATAAAATTTTTCTTTATTTTTTTTTATATAAAAAAAACCATGAAAAAACCGTAAAAAATGTGGTTTTTCGAGCAAAACCCCATAAAAAAGTAGCCGGACCCTACTTTTTTATTGCAAATTCGGATTCAGCGTCGAAAAATACATAAGAATATATAGGTCTGGACAATTGCACAGACACTTTTGTTTTTTTTGTGGGCTTATGTAATCAATTAATTATTTCACCACATAAAAAGCATTACACAATTATTTTCATGAAAACATTCAAATAATGTTTGCATTATATTCTCATTCAAATTTGAAACTGCATTTCTCTACATTTAATTTATTAATAAGCTTTCTACTATAAGTTAACAAAATTAAAATATGTCTACATATAATTTAGAAAATTTAACTTAAATACTCATTTCACAATATCGGAAGCATTATAAAAATTGTATAATTGTAATACAAGTATTTAAAAGAAAAAGAGAAACTTTTATTACGAAACTAATAGCTAATATTCAATTACATAATCTGAGAGGAAATAACATATTTACATTACTAAATATTAAACAATTTAAATCCAATCTTTATGTACTTTGATATTTTATTTTTTATTATTAAATTTTTATTTATATCATAATAATATTAAACTTAATAATTTTACGATATTTCTTTTAATTTAATAATCTTTTATATTATTTAACAAAATTAGATTTTAAGATAAAAATTGAAGAAATTATTTCTCTAACATTGAATAAGCCAATTTAAAATTTATTGAAATTATATTTAATTTTAAATTGGTAAATAATTTTTAAATATGAAATATGAATATAATATTATTGTAAAAATTATAGGCATGCATAACATAATATATATAGCTTTATAATTAATATTAATAAAATATTAAATAGCTTTATAATTTGCAAATATATAAATCATGAAAAAATTATTATTATAACTAAAACGTGAAAAAAATATATATTTGATACATTTTGATTGGATAACGTTAAAATGAAAATACGGTATTATATAGTATATCTATTAATTTAAGAATCATTTATATTATTTCAAACAATAAAATTTTAAGATAAACTTCAAATAATTATTCTTGTAACATTGAATAAACCAATTAAAAATTTATTGAAATTATATTTAATTTTTATTTTGTACATCATTTTAAAGAATAAAATATAAATATAATGTTATTATAAAAATTTAATAGCATGTATAACATGATATTATTAATATTAATAATTTGCAAATATAAAAATAAATAAAATATTATACATGATAATAATTCATTAAAAATATTAAAATAACAGCTGTTATTGAAAGTGAAAATAAAAAGACACAAAACGGAAATAATTATCGGCGATCGATAAAAGTAGAAATCTAGTTTCTTATTTCGATTAATTTTATACGTTGAAGAAAGATGTCGCCATAGAATAAACCACGTCATTAACCTGACCATGTAAGATTTCGCCCCCATGCGCTACTGATGGAGGTTACGAGTTTTTATATATAGGATAAACGATCAATATTTGAATTTCACTGCACTTTCAGAAAATAATAAGCAGCACTAGTTCTCGTAGCGCATGCAGATGGCGTTTTAGTAAAAACCCGGTCTGGCCCAAGTATGGGCCAAATATTTCTACCGATTGGGGCCAGATCGGGAATTCCGTTCGGGGCCAAATCGGTATTAAGTTTGAAATCAGGCGATTTCTGCACGGGCATGTTGAAACATTTTTTTGTAATATTCGCCTCTTTGACAGAAAAATGATATTGTTGGTTGAAAATTTCAATATTTCTATGAAAAATAAACTTTTTGGTAAAAAATGTAACTATTTATTGGAATATTTATCAATTTTTTTGAAAATTGTTTTTTTTCTGTTGTGCTTTTTAAGTTAACTATTTTATCTGTAAATTAAACTAACCTATATTTGATTGTAAATTTAGCAACTATTAATTAAAAATGTAAGTACTTAGTTAAAAGATAAACAAAGCACTATGTTAAAAGTTCATTTTTTCAATATTCAACTCTTTGAAGAAAAATTAACATTGTTGGTTGAAAATTTCACTATTTTCTGAGATTCTCTTGTCGGAAAATTTAGATTTTCTAGTTTTTTTTTTTTAATTTATCTATTCTATTGTACCTATTCTATGCATCTATAAATATAACTATTTAATGGAAGATTGAACTATTTTGTAGAAAATCGTTTTTTTTAATTGATCTATCATCTGAAAATTAAACTATACCATCTGTGGTTGAAAATTTATCCTTTTTAAGTTAAAAATTCAACTATTTGGTGAAAAAGTTCATATATTTCGTTGAACATTCGTCTTCTACATTGAAAAATTAATCTCTGTGTTGAAAATTACCTTTTTTTATGGGCCCAAATATTTGGTTGCAAATAATTCTTTTTTGGTTAAATTCAACTGGTAGAAAAATTTGCCTTACCTAAAAAAATTATCTTTTCGTATAAAAAATAAGCTTCCTCGTTGAAAATAAATTTTTATGTTGAAAATTCAACTTGGGATACGTTAGTGTGATTCTATAGAAATTTACATTGAAAATGGTCCTAAAAACATTGACATAATGTTTTGAATTAAGAATAAAAATATAACTTTCAGATAATGAACATTAAATTAACGTCAACAATAATCGATGAAAATGCCGTATAATATTCGTGATTTGTAATGTAAGTTTAATTAATATTTATCACTTTATGCTGCGATGAATTATAATTTTCTCACGGCCAAATAAACCCCGGGAATTTCAAATTATCTTATCACTAGACACCCTGAATAAAGTGAGTATTTATTAATTAAAATCCATGAAGCTTGAATCTATTTTTCTGCAGCATGAATCATCAGTTATGAAGACGTGCAATAGATTTTTATTAAAAACTATTTCCATTTTTCTCTCTTTTTATTTATACCTTGATACTGACGATGTAATTCCCGCCTGCAGCAACTTTCACGTGACCGTAAATCATACAAAGGGAAGCAAATTTTATGAGAATGAAATCGAATATACTGTAAATTTAAAGTCAGGGTTTCTGCAAGACCTGGAAAGTAATGGAATTTTGAAAAACTTCTGGAAGTCATGGAATTAAAAAATGAATGATAATTCCATAATTTCTACAAATAAATTAAATATTATCCGCGAAAGTTGTGTCGAATTTATTAATTATTAAAATGTCCTTTAGAGAAAACATCCAAATTGTTTCAAACAAAATGACCTGTTTTTAAGTTTCAATTGAAAAATTGAAATCGTAAAAAATGGCCAATTACGAGTCAAGATTTTTTTCGAGGCCGCGATTGGCTATTCAAACCTGGCGCGAAATTTGAAATTCTAGTACTTCTTTATATAATTGTTGAAAAAGAAAAAGTAATTTCAAGAAAGGAATAATCAATTAGTTCGTATCACATTCCTGAGGTAATCATCCCGTCCGTATTGCTCTTCAGAATTATATGGACGAAACTTTATTTTACAAAATTCTCTTAAGTAAAAAATGAAAGAAATATAATGTGAAAATTGGTTTCTAATCGGAATAAGTTAAAAAAATAAGGAACTCCGAAATTTAGAAATATGCAAGAACAATGAAGTAGCTGAGTTGTATGAAAAATTATATAAATGAAGTTATTTTTTAAAGTATCTCCATTAAAAGAACTTAAATAATAAACAATAACTAAATCATTAAAAAAAAGTTGTTTTTAAATAACAGAGGTAAGAAGAACTAATAATTTATAACAAAAATTCAGATTAACTGAAAAATTAAAAAATAAGTTAAAATTTAAAAATTTTAAAGTAAAAGATTTATTCATAAAAATAATGAGAAAGTTGAAAAAGCGATTTTAATTAAAGTCTGAAAAACTAATGATTTAAAGACTATTTTTAAAAAGTTTCTTATATAAAAAGTAAAGAATAATTAAATTATTTAAAAATAAAAATTTGAGAAAACTCCCAGTCTTAACGTTCTTTGAAATTATATAATTGAAAACAAATTTTTGAATTGACTCGCAATTTCAAAAAAATTTTAATCAAAAAGGAACGAAATGATCTAAAAAAAAGTGCAGAACTTTCTAAATAATAAAGCTAACACTCCAAAACGTTGTCGATATCATCAGAGAAGCGAATTTAATGGACTTTTTTAAATATAATTATTTGTGAAAAAATAATTAAATAAATTACTGAACAACATTTTTGAGAAATAAACTAATTTAATTACACTATGAACGTTTTCCAAACAGTTTTTATAAAAACAAAAGGAGAAAGTTTTCTAGTGTCATTAAATTTTTTAAATTCAGATTTGTGCTTGATTATTTCTGTATTTTTGAAGTGTAAATTTTTTTGATTTACTATGAAATTCGCTTTCTAATGGTAGCTTCAAAATTTGGGGTTTTCAACTTATTTCTTGCACATTTTTTAAATCTGATAATCACTCATTTTATTTTGTTATTTTTTTTAGGAATTGAAACAAATATATGTTTTTATTAAATAAAATCGTGAAGAACGCAAAGGCCGAGAGTAAATCCTAAATTTTTAATTCAGGGTATTAATTTCATTTTGTAATAATTCCCAAATTCTTAAACAATTCTATTAATAATTAAAACTTAATAAACATTCATTTTGAAGCCATAGATTAATCTTTTTATCTTATGAAATAGTATTTATTCATAATTGTGTGTAGACATTTGTAATTTTATTTTAAAAATTTAATATAAAATAGATGTAAAAATAAATATAATAAAAAATTTAATAATATGAAAAAACACTGAGGTCCTTGAATTCTTTACAATTATATAAATGACGTTATTGTGTTAAAGTGTCTCCATTAAGAGGAATTAAAAAATGAAAAATGAATAAATAATTTAATAAAAGGTTGTTTTTAGCACACTGATATAAAAAGGGAACCAATAATTTATAACAAAAAACTAAAAATAACTGACACATTAAAAAATAAATTATAGAAATTGAAATTAAACAAGATTAAATTGAAATATTTATATATAAAAATAATGAGAAAGTTAAAAGAAACTATTTCAATTAAAATCTGAAAAAGATACATTCAAAAAAATGTATATTTCTTTAAAAACTGATAATGTTAAAAACAAAATTTTTAGAATACTACCAGTACTCATGTTCTTCGAAATTTAATAATTAAACCCCTATTTTTAAAAAGTCACTCAGGAAAAGTAAAGAATAATAAAATTATTTGATAATAAAAATTGAAAAATTGAGTAAACTTTCAGTTTAAACTTTCTTTGCAATTATATAAATGAAAGCATATTTTTCAATTTTCTTAAAATGAAAAAATTTAAAAATAACGAAATAATCTAAAAAAAAAGTTAAGAACTTTCTGTATAATAAAGAAAATATTTCAGAACGTTGTCGATATCATTACAGAAGCGAATTTCATCAAATTTTAAAAATATAATTATTTGTGAAAAAATAAGTAAATAAATTATAGAACAAAAATTCGGAGAATTGAACCATTTTAATTACACTAGAAACGGTTTCTAATAAGTTTTCGAAAGGCTTCAAAATGTGGGAGTTTCAATTTTATTACTTACAAATTTTTTCAATCTTATAATCACTTTTTTATTTATTTTCGAGGGATTTGAAAAAATATGTTTTTATTTATATAATATTGAAGAACGCAAAGGCCAAAAATTTAAAGTTTTAAATTTAGGACATTAATTTAATTTTGTAATGATTCTCAAATTATTACTTAAATCTATTAATAATAAATAAATACTAAACATTCATTTTGAAGTTGTAGATTTTTCTTTTTTGTCCTATGAAATAGTATTTATTCATTATTGTATGTAGAAATTTGTAATTTTGTTTCTTTAAACTTTGAATATAAAATCAATATAAAAATAAATATGATAAATAAATTCCAAACTCTTAGAAAATTCATAATTTTCGTCTATTATCTGTAAAAAATGACAATTTTATTGAACTCTGTATTATGTGCAAACAAATTAAGATTATTATTATTATTATTAGTTAGAAAGTGAATTTTAAGGTTTCTGACCGAACACATTTTTTTGTTACAGGTAAATGAACCAGTTCTACAATCCTAGAAAACAGTAATTCTCCAGGTATGATTTTCTTCAGTAATTACTCTTTTGATCTCAAATTGCAAGAAAAATTATTTCTTTATTCAAAAGATTACGAAATTGAAGTAGAGAAAGTTAAATAGTACTAAGTTCACTTTTTAAAAATATTATGCTTTCTCTGAGGATCATACTCTCTTGCTTTTTTACATCCATTTCAGAGAAAAAATGAAGGTTTTTAAATTTTCACCTTCAAATTTAGCATTTGAATGCATTTCAATATTTAAAAATTTTAAATAACTCATAGGACTATTTTTATGTGATGTTGAAAAACATTTAATAATTAGATATATTTTTAAAAAATTAGAAAATGTTATTTTGATAAGAAATTTAAATTCTAAATAAGACTATTTATTTTTTATATTTATTTATTTATTTATCTGTTTTGAATATTATATAGATATAATTTTTCTTAGATTCATGAGAAAATTTAAAAAGGTTTTGGAAAATTTCGCTGAAATTTCAAATCAAAATTTCAACAAAATAGTTAATTTTCAAAGAAATAATGCAATTTTTAAACAAAAAATATAATTCTTTTTAAAGTTCAATTTTTAACATTTATTTAAATTTTCAATAAAAACGTATGTACTATCCACGAACAATATAATATTCAAAAAAATAATAATCTCCAATCAAAATCAATTAAGTTCATCCATAAAAGACGCATTTGAAGAAAGACGTTGAATCCTCAATCAAAAAGTATTAATTTTTTTACAAAAAGAGACGAATTTTCTACAAAGAAGTTTTATTTTGGACAGAGAAATATCTACAAAATAATGTTAATGTTAAAACAAACAGTTGATTTTTAACTGAATAAATCGATTTTCTACCAAGAAAATTACCTTTTTACCAGAAGAGACGAATTTTTACACCTTTAACTGAAAAAGGTGCATCTTCTTCTAAAAAATTAATTTTTATCATATCAGAAATTATTTATTATAATTAAATAATATTATTAAAATATTATCATTATTTAAATATATAAAATTTATGAATATTTCGTTATTATATTTAAATAATATTATTAAATAATATTAAAAATATTATCATTATTTCAATATATAAAAATTATAAATATTTAATTAATGACTCTATTATGTAAAATTTAGAATTAATATAGCTCCAATAAATTATACAATAATGACGAATTTTCAACAAAATAGCGTAATCCAAAGAGATGGAATTTCAAGTAAAATTATCAATCTTCAAATGAAAAAAGTTAATTTTCCTCGTAGAAGTTAAACTTTCAAGTAAAATTTTTAACAAAAAGATCAATTCTCTTTCAAAAAGGTCCTATTTTAAAAAAAGTTAAACTCTTTAATTCGAAAACATGAATTTTTAACAGAAAAGTTAATTTTAAAGCAGAAAGTTTAATTTTCAAACAAATGACTTAATTTTGCTAAGAACTTGAATACAATTCTAACAAAAAAGTTATTTTGAAATTTTTATTTAAATCGATTAATTTTGTACGGAAAATTTAAGTTTTAAACACGGAAATATGGATTTTTTTAAATCCTTTAATTAAAAAAAAAATTAATGAATTTTAATTTAACAAAAAGATACCCTAGAAAAATGGAATAATTAAATTTGCAGTTAAGTAACATTAATTTTCTACCAAAAAAAACGATTTCTTAGCAAAATATTTCGATCTTCAGAGAACGATATATTAAATCACGAACTAAAATGATGAACCATAAATAAAAGAAACTGGCAACATTATGGAAAAATTACGAAAGAAAATTTTTTTTGTCTCTAAGAATTCAGAAATATTTAAAAAATAGGAAAGGGTTTCAAGAAGTGTAGGGGGCAGTGAGATGAAATAAAAAATCCATTTTTAAAATAACTTGTAGCTGCAAATTCTTGACCGATTTTTAGTTTTATTTTTAGAGAAATTTAGTATTAAATTTTGAAGAGATGTATGTGGCCTGATTTTTGAATTTTGTTTGTTTAAACTTTTATGATAATGCAAAGAGTGAAGAAAAATAGTGCAGGATAATGAAAATTAGTCTTCCAATAATTTTTATTAATTTTATAAACAAATTACATAAACAAATGACCAGGGCGAATATTGAAAGAGAGTAAAAAATCAATTTTAATTGTTCTCAAATTATATCGCCAGTGATGTTTATTAATAGAAAATCGTCATCCAAAATTTTTGTATTATTTTTATAAACAAATTGTGTAAACAAATGCCCATCGTGTACATTTAAAGGCACAAAGAAATTGCTTTTTCTCTTAGGCTTTCTCAAATTATGTCGCCAGTGGTGTTTGGTGACCGAAGATTATCATCAGAAATTTAAAAATTATTTTACAAACAAATTCCATAAACAAATGACCAGTGTAGACATTTAAAGGCTGAAAGAAATAGCTTTTTCTCTTGAATTCCCTCAAATTATTTTGCCAGCGATTTATATTGATGAAAAATTATCATCTGACAATTTATTTACAAAATGAATATAAAAAAACAAAATATCACGAATAAACATTCTTAACGATATTATTTGGGGAAAATTAATAGAAAAAAGAATTTTTGCAACCTTGAAATGGCTAAGTTGTAAATTTTCTTGTATAATTTGTTTACAAAATTATTTTAAAATATCGGATGATAATTTTCAATCATTAAAAATAATTTCCAACATAGTTTGAGGAAAATTAGAAGAAAATACGATTTGTTTCTACTTTTAAATATCCATCCTGGGCATTTGTTTATATAATTTTTTTTGTCAAATTAATAAAAAATATCAGATGACAATTTTTTATGATCGTGTATTATTTTTCCGATAAAGAAAAAATACACTTAAATCAAATATTACTTCGCAAACGAAGAATCCATAGTGTAAAATATTTTGTTACGTTAATTTGTTTATAAAAATTAACCTAAAAATGTTATATTTTTTTGCTTATGAATACCCCCGTTCATAAAGTCTAGCGATGCTCATGGCAAAAGAATTTTCACGAAGATAAACAAAAAACGAAAAAATCTACTTTTTCTTCACTCTTTGCATAAACATAAAAGTATAAACAAAAAATTCAAAAATCGGGCTACATGAATCTCTTTAAAATTTAATGCTGAATATTGCTTTCAAAAAAATCTTAAACCAGCACTGATTGATTACAATTAGGTATTATAAAATCTTGACTACTTTTTACGGTCTTTTATGAAATTAGAAATAAAAATATTGTTTATATTTAAAAAACAAAGTGATAGCGAAGAATAGGGTTCTCTTTATTTCCAAGAAAGGCTGAAAGCTGTGCAAAGTTTAAGTCTCAAAAAGTGAATGAAACGAGTGTAAGTAATCTCTTAGAAGAATGAAGAAGGGACTAAGATGGATACTACTTGCACAACAGCTGCGGCTTCTTTCTCTGATCTCGGTATGGACTACCCGACTAAATGAATACGAGCCTCAAAAGATAAACAATGGTGCATGTGTGCAGACAGGCAATCTACACAGGAAGTTGTCACTAATATTTTGTCTTTCCCAAAAACGATTAAAATTATATCAAAACAAGAGAATGTTCTGCAACATACTTTTTAAATTTAGAAAATTGAAAATTTAATGTGGAAATTCTTCTTGTCGAGACTTATCGTGTAGATTTTCTTAATGTCGCGATTTAGAGTGACCTCTTTTTTAAACGTAAAATGAATCGAACTACAAAAGTAGATTTCTGCTTTTATCGATCGCCGATAATTATTTTGACTTATAGCTTTTTACTTTTACTTTCAATAACAGCTGTTATTTTGTAATAAATTATTATTATACATGATACGTCATTTATTTCATTATAAAGTGCAATGAATGACAATTTAATAATTTTTAAAATGTTTCCGATGTTGTGAAACAATTATCTAAATCAATCTTCGAATTTTTTTTTTATGTTCTAAGTTTTTATGTTATTTGTTTAAAAGATTATTAATACTTTTAATTTTCAGAACAACATTAGGCAACAGTTATTTTAATGTTTCAATGTAAATAATTGTTTATTCCATTTTATTTTATAAACTGAATAATTATCTTTTGACGAATGAATTTTTTTAATAATGAAATTACATAAGGATTGAATTTAAATTGTTTTCAATTGAGTAACATAATTTAATTAGTTACATTAATGTTATGTAATTGACTATTTGCCTTATGTGAAAATGTATTTTTTGCATTGAGTTTCCAATTTTTTACAAACAAAAGAAACAATATTTGGTCTGTGCATAAAAAAATGTAAAATTATTAATTTTTTGCAAGTTATGGATTTTTTTTTATTGCATAATTTTTTTAAATGTTGGCGATGTTGTGAAATGAGTATTCGTTTTCACTTTTCAAAATTATAAGCATATGTATTTTAATTTTTTCTGGTATTAGTTTAAAAGGTTATTTTTAATTAAAATTTCCAGAAAAATATTAATAACCAATGATTAACATATTATGGTAAAAGTTATATATTCTCGAAATAGTTAAAAGCTTATTAATAAAGAAAATTTATGAAAAGAAAATTTCAAATTGAAAACAAAATAAAAAAATATTTAAGTATTTCAATGAAAATAATTGTTTAACGATGTTAAAATTGTGAAGTGATTAATAAATATTATTAACTGATTAATTAAGTAAAGAAATCGATTCTTTACTTTAAGGTTATGTGATTAAATATTGCCTATAATATAAAAAAATATGAAGTAGATATAATTTACAATATTGCATTGCATAAAGATTAAATTTAAAACGGT
>NC_046659.1:144499058-144508563 GCF_010883055.1 Belonocnema kinseyi | reverse complement strand
GAAATTAGTCTTAAAGGTTATTAATAAATTAAATATATAGAAATTTATTTTCAAACTTAACGGAAATATCATTTAAACGATATTAATGAAAAAAAAAATATGAAGTAAAAATCATTTGAATGCTTCAATGAAAATTATAGTTTAATTCTTCTTATATTGTGAAATAATTATTTAACTATTAGATGCTTAATTTTGTCTAAATATTAAATTAAATAAAGATTGAAATTTAATTTCTTAAAATTGGCATAAATCAATTATTTATTCGAAAGTTATAAATTGAATATTGGGTATAATTAACATAATAAAATTTTATTTATATTAAAACACCCCTATTGCAATTACATAATTTTTTTAACGATTATGATATTGTAAAATGGATACCTGCATTCAATTTTTAAATTTATATGTAAATGTTTTTTACTTTTTTTGTAATTGGTATAAAGGATTACTAATAAACCAAATTTTCAAAAATAAAAGTTTAAATAAAATAAAGTTTTGCAATGTGAAATGAGCATTTAAATTCTGATTTCGAAATTATGTGCAAATATATTTTAATTTTTCCGGAATAGTTTTAAATGTTATAAATAACTCAAATTTTAAGAAAAATTTAGAATAAAAGTTACTTAAATGATTCACTTAAAATAAAAATTTACGAAATTTAAATTAGACCAAAATCCAAATTAAAAATCCCATTTAACGTCCAATAATCAAATTGATGCAAAATCTTTCCCCTTTTTTATTTTTTTCCGAAAATTTTATTTTATTTTTTTGTTGTTTTTTTTTGGGTTTCTTTTTTTTCAGATTACAATAGGGTTTTTTTTGGTTTTCGTTTATTCGTTGCGGTCCAAATTTTGTCGTTGGTTTCTTGTATTGTTTAACAGGATTTTGCATCACTTCAAATAATTCTTTAATGCTTTTTATAATTTTAAAATTAAATTTTTCTGAAAAAATATCCTCTAACAATTGAGATCGAAAGAAGACCTCCTTTAAGAAATATACCCTATCTCAAGGCAGGTGATACGAGTAATTTAATAGGAAATCTGTATTATCATCAGAGTAGTTACTATCGATCAGTATAGATGTCACTCCACCATCTGTGAAAATAGAAATCAAAACTATAGATCAAGTTAACGCTTCAAATAACAGAAAATTATTAACGTCATTTATTGACAAGATGGAAAATAAATTTAAAAATATTTAAATTATATTTTTCTGAAAAAAGATCTTTAAAAAGATGATAATACAGATTTCCTATGAAATTATTCCTATCACCTAGCATGAGATAGCGTGTATTTCTAAAAGAATATTTTCTTTCGATCTTCTAATAGCTTAATTGGAAAAGCACCGACCGGCAATCGGAAGTTCTGTGGTTCTATTCCCAGTGAAACGATTGTTAGAGGATCTTTTTTCAGAAAAATATAATTTAAAATTTTCTAAATTTATTTTCTATCTTGTCAAAAAATGACGTTAATTATTTTCTATTATTTTAAGAGCTTACTTGACCGATAGTTTTGACTTTTATTTCCACAGGTTGTGAAGTGACATCTATACTGATCTATAGTAACTATTTTGATGATAATACAGATTTCCTATGAAATGCTTTTCATGTTATGAGCTAATTAATTACTTAATTGCTGATTCGTATTTTTACAATATCAAATAACATCAAGATTATATTTTAATTTTTTTCTGGTTAGCAACAAAAGTTAATTATTTATCTTAAATTTATGTGATTGAATATTTAAGATAATTTGTATCATAAAAGTGTGTTTATTATTAATCAATCTCTATCACAATTATGCAATTTTTTTAATGCTCTGATGTTGTGGAATGAGTATCTGAATTCAATTTCAAAATTATGTGTACGTGTGTTTTTTTTAATTAGTGTAAAAGTTTATTATCAACTAAAATTTTCAGAAGTGAAAAACAAATAACTAATTATTTGAAAGTTGGGTTAATGATGTAAATGAACACAAAAGGTAGCGCGCGTGCGCGCGCAAATGATAGTCTAGTATTAAAAAAGATAGAAATTGGGGGATGGGGAAAAATAAAACTACTCTATCTCTCTTAGTGGGAAAGGGTCCAGACAGTTTTTAAAAATTTTTTACACTCACTTCTAATTTTTAGAAATTCGCAAAAACTTTCTCCTGAAGATTATATTTTTAGTTGTAAATTTTATTATTTGGTTGAAGAATGAACTTTTTTTTAGATATCCCTTTTGGTTGCAAATTCAACTGTTTTGTTGAAAATTCGTCTTTTTAGGTTATAAATTCAGCTTTCTTTGTAGAACATTAACCTTTTGCTTAAAATTTATATTTTCTTGTTAATAAGTCAACCTGAAATCTTTTTTGGATGAAAACTATTTTCTCTGGAAATTTGTCTTTTTCATTTAAAAGTTCATCTTCTCAAGTATAAATATTTCACTTTTCTTGAAAAAAACTTTTTGTTTATAATTCGTATTTTTGTGCTAAAAAATCAATTAAATTATTTTTGCATGAAAATTCAACGTTTTATTTGAAAAGATGTATTTTTCAAATAAAAATTTACCTGTTTTAATAGAATTTTCATTTTATTTCTTAAAGTTTCTTTTTAATTCATCTGTTTCCGAAGAAATTTCATCTTTTTTAAATAAAAATGCAGAAATTACAACTTTCTTCAATAAAAATTCAAATATTTAGTTGAAAATTCACTTGAAAAAAATGGTATTTTCTTTATTAAAAATTCGTCTTATTTTTTAGAATTTCAACTTTCTGGGATAAAATTAAAAGTGCAATTATTGGTTGAAAATTCGTCTGTTTTGTTAAAAAGTTCTACTTTTTGGTTGAAACTTTGGCTGTTTTGTTGATAATTTTAATATTTCGTAGAAAATTTACATTTTTGTTTGAATGCAATATTTTAGTGTTGAAAAGAGACTTGAAATCTTTCCTGGATGAAAGTTCGACTTTTAAGCAAATTGTCGTTTTTTATTAAAAAATTATTTGTTTCAGTTCAAATTTGATATTTCTTTGATCAAATTAAAAATGCAACTATTTGGTAGAGAAGTCAATTATTTTGTTATATTTTCATCCTTTTTGGTTTAAAAAATTCGTCTTTTTCGTTTGAAAATTCATTTTCTTTTTGGTAGAAACTTTTTTTTTGGAACAAAATTTATATTTGGATTTCGAAAAGTCAACAGGAATCTTTTTTTTTTTGATTAAAATCTAAGAATATTTTTTTAAAAAATTTTTTAAAAAGAATCTGTTTTGAAAGAGAAATTTAAATCTGTTTTGAATAAAAATGCAACTACTTGTTAGAGAGTTAAAATATTTGGTTAAAAACTCATTCTTTTTAGCTTTAAATTCGTCTTTTTTGGATTGAAAATTAAATTTTTTTCGTAAGAACTTGTTGCTTGTTTAAAAATTTATATTTTAATCGTTTAAAATCAACTGAAATTTTTTTATCAGAAAATCCAACTATTTTTGGAAATTTTATCCGTTTGATTTAAAAATGCATCTGTTTTGGTAGAAACATCTTTTTTTTAACGAAAATGCAACTTTCTGGTTGAAAATTATTCTTATTTGGTTAAGTATTCAAGTATTTCGTTTGAAAAATTTGGTTGAATCACTTTGTTAAGAAATCTTTTTTATAAAAAATTATTTTTTTTCATTGAAGGCTAATGCCATTGAGTGAAAATTTAACTGTTTAGTCGAGAACACTTTTTTTAGGTCTAAAATTAATTCTTAAACTGAAAATTTGACTTTTACATTTTTTGAGATTGATCTTTTTTAGTTGATAATTCCCTTTTTTATTAAAAAAGTATAGGCTTGGTTTGAAATTGCATGTTTGTTAGATAAAAATGCATCAGTTTCTTTGAAAATTAATTTTTTTGTTCAATTTATATTTTGGTTTAAAAAATCAATTTTTGTAGAGAAAATTCGTCTTTTGGCTTTTATGTTCAATAATTTACATAAACTTTTATGTCTCTCTTGAGTGAAAAATATTTATTTGTTAGAAATTTGTCTTTTTAGTTTGTAAATTTTTTTTTTTTGTATAAATTTCAACTTTTTTATTGTTACTGGGATAGTTATGAAGACCTAACCCACATAAGCACAATTTTAAAATAGTGAATTTGAATTTTTGATACAAAAACCGTTATAATAAGTGGCAATTCTTCCAATTCATATATTAATTTTAATTGCGATGAATTCTGATTTAAAAATATAATAGGAGGCTTTTCAACCCAGAAGAATGAATTTTCATGCCAAAAAGACGAGTTTTATTCAAAACATTTATATTTTTAACTCTAAAATATAAATTTTCAACAGAAAAGTTAATTTACAACCAAACAGTTGAATTTTCAAGTAAATCAATAATATTAATGCACGATATTAAATTTTAATGCATACTTACTATTTTTTATTGAGAAATTAAATCCATGACTTAATATTAAATTAATCACTTAAGCAGTTGGCAAAATTTGAACTTGCAATAGACTGCTTTTAACAACTTTTTTTGTATAAATAATCAATTCAACGGCAAGCGTGGATCTTATAAATAATATTTTTTTTATATTAATTAATTTAACTGTGTAGCATTACTATAGGGGAAGATAGTTATAAACAATAATAATTTGTCTAGATAATTATGTGTGCTAAATTTCAAATATTATTAACTAACTCTAAGTGAAAAGTTGAAATTATGGTAATTATTACCTCACTCTTATTGAAAAAATGTCACAAAAAACTGCGACTTTCTAGCATCATCATAAGATGATATTATTATGAAAAATAATAAATGGTTTGAAAAATTATTTCTGTCAAGTTTAATTGATTATTTCCTAGTTCTAACTGAAAAGTTACAAAATTCGGAAAAGACGAGACTTTGTAATTCTATTATAAGAGAAAATTTCTAATAACAATAACAAATGGTTTGAACAATTTATTTTAACATTTGCTTATTAGTAGAAATTAGTATCTTATATATTAGAAACAATATATAAATATATTGCAAAAACACAAAAAATAAGAATTACTGACAAAAACTCGAGAAACACCATTTTCTACTCATAGTGACTTTGCAAGACCCTACAAAATAGGCTTACGGGGACGAATTAAAAAAAGTAATTGTTTATTTTTATTTCATGGCTAATTGGAATGAGAAATGACGAGATTACTCGATATACATAATATTGACTATTCTGTCCAAAATTTACGAAAGCGTCTTTTTTGTGAGATATACTATTTAACTTTTTGGGGCTTCCGAAACATTTAAATAATACTTTCTTTGTTAAAAAAAAGTTATGAATTTTTTTGTAAATTCCAACAAATTTGCAAGCGATATGCATGAATATTCAAAGAAAAAAATTTACCAGTGCATGATGGTACCACCTTACGTGACATCCTTCATTTAGTAAATTCCTTATTCCTGATTATCCATGAAATTTTAAATCCAGAAAATAAAACAGTTTACCAAAAATTTCGAATTTCTCGATCTATTTATGAAAAAAGGTTATCGTGAATAACTTGAAAATGTTGGCTTGTAGGGAGCATAAATGTCTAGCAAATACATTGTTTATGAGGTTTTAAATAAATAATCGCTCGGCATACCAGAATATATTACGAGAGTGAAAATTTTCATCTTTTTATCTCCTTAATTATCCAATAAAAAGGTTGCCACAATTTTCCGTCCCAAACGCATAAGTACTGTGTGCCCTCCTATTATTTCTTGCATATATTAAATAATAAAACAATATTTTAATTATTTACATTATTCACACAGTTCAATATTAGTTATTTACTTATATAAATACATTTATAATTTAAAAAACGCATAGACGAGGTAGTAAAACACTAAAATTTTGTATTCTGATGTGACGAAATTTGAATATACCGCCAAATTATCTAAAATGGAGTTAAAATTGTAGGTTATGTTCACTTTGAATGGAATTGTGCATGAGAAAAGTTCTAAATCCAAAAGTCGAACTCTAGCGCCACCTGTCGCCTGAATTAAAAAAAATAAAGTTACCGACACAACAGGTGTTACCGATAAAGTAGAACATATTTACCATCAATTACTTTTTTTATAAAAAAAAAATTCTTTCACAACTCCACGCAAGGATAGACACCTTCCTTTTGCGTTAATTAATACACTCCCCAAAATTTCTCCGCTTTTTATAACTTTTATTTTTACATATGGGAAAAAATTTCGATCTTGGGACTGGCTTGATCGGTTGAGTTGAGTGTCACCTGCCCTTAAATAGAAAAAATAAATTTCTTATGAGTTATGATAATCTATTCTTGTTTTTAAATGTATTCTATAATTAAAAGTAAATTGTACCATTTTAGTTTGATAAACCCCTTTGGATTTTCCTGATAAACGTGAATTAAGATTGACGAAGAGATAGAGAAAGATATAGTTTGATAGATATAAGATAAGATGAAATAGATTAGAGGAAATTAAAAAAGATAGCTGGAAATTTAGATTAACAAATAGATAGAAAAAATATTGAAGTTCATTAATTTAGTATAAGATGAGATAGAGAAGAAAAGATTGAAGAAGATAGACGAGACTTTAAATTAGCAGAGATAGGAACTGATTGAAATGAATAAAAAAAGGAGAGGATGGAATAAAAAAGGACATTGAAAAAGATAGACGTAAATTTAGATTGGAAAACAGAAAATGATCAAGTTTGATAGATGTGTAGCTAAACTTAGATAGGGAAGATGAGATTGAAAAATATTGATAGAAATTTAGATTAGCCGAGAGATAAATAAATATTGACGTGGATAGATAACAAATAGGAGAGTAGGAGAGAAAAAATGATAGATATGAATTTACATTAACAGAGATAGAAAAAGTTGGACATAAAAAGACAAAAAATAAGGTACGATGGAGAAGAGGGTATTGAAAAAAATAGATAGGAATTTATTTTGACAAGCAGATAGAATAATATTGAAGTTGCTAGACGCAGTATAGGATGAGATTGAGAAGAAGAGGTTGAAGAAGATAGAAGAGAATTTAGATTAGTAGTGATAGAAAAAGATTAGAAAATTCTGATCTTGATAGGTTAAGGATGGGGTAATTTAGAGAAGAGAGTGTGGAAATAAATAAAAGTGAATTTAGGTTGCCAAAGAGATAGAAAAAGATAGACAATGACATATGCAGAATACGCTGAGATATAGAAAAGAGGAGATTCAAAAAGATCGACTGGAATTTATATTGACAGAGAGAATGAAAATTATAGACGGAAATTTAGGTTAACAGGGAGATAAAAAAAAAGATATATTTGGATATATAAAGGATAGGATGAGATAGGAAAGATGTTATTGACAAAGATGGTGTAAATTTAGATTTAAAAATATGTAGAAAAAGATAAAAATTGGTGGGAATAGAATAGGATGAAATGAAGAAGAGGAGATTGGAAAAGATAGACGGCAATTTTAGATTGTCCGAAGGATAGAAAAGGATTAAAGTGTATAAATAAAGGATAGGATGAGATAGAGAATTAAACTTTTTTATTTCAAAGAAGATAGGTTTTGAAAAAGATAGACGTGAATTTAGATCAAAAAATAGATAGGAAAAGATAGACGTCGAATAGGAATGTATGATAAAGAGGAGATTAAATGAAAAGAAATTGAATTTAGATTGACAAAAAGGTAAACGACAGAAAAATTTTCAACATAAAATGCAATAGTTATATTTACATCCAAAACACCATATTTAACAAATTTATTTTTCAATACTTTCATATATTTATTGATAATTGGTCTATTTTATTTAAATTTGGTCTATTTTGGTAAACGATTCATCTTTTTGTTTAAAATTCATCCTTTTCTAATAGAAATACAACTACGGTTGAAAATTAATTTGTTTTGGTTGAAAATTTAACTATTTTTTTTTAATTCTTCTCTTCGGCTCAAAGATTTATCAGGATCGTTGAAGATTCCACTATTTAGTTGTAAATTAATTTTGTTGATGAAAATTTATATTTTTTTATAAAAGCTGATCTTTTTATTGAAAATTAATTTGTTCTAGTATAAAATTTACATTTGGGTTAAAAATTTATGTATTTTATGGAAAATTCATCTTTTTTGGTAGAAAATTAATCTGCTTGGGCGAAAATTAATCTTTTTTGTTGTTCAAAATGCAAATTTTTTATTGTCCATTAATTTTTTTGGAAGAAAATGTAACTATTTTGTAGAAACTCCTGTAATTTTTTGTTAAAGATTCACTACGTTCACTGAAGTTGAACTATTTACATATAAATTCCCTTTATTGTTAAAAATTCATATTTTTGTTTACAAATGTAAGTAATTAATTTAAAGTTGAACCACTTTGTACAAATTTCTTTTTCTTCTACTAAATGAATTAAAAATTGAACTATTTTTTTAAAAGATAGTTTTTTCTTTGTAAAAATTTTTGTTTCGGATCGTTTAACTATTCGATTTTTGGTTAAAGATTAATTTTTTATAAGTTGAAAATTAAACTTTTAGGTATAAAATTCATTTTTAATCACATTTGTCTTTATTATTATTATTTCTGATAGTTAATCTAACTATTTAATTAAAAATTCTATTTTTTTCTTGTTGAAAAATTATCTTTTATACTTAAAAATTCAACTGTTTAATAAAACCATGTTGACAATTCGTTATTTCGTCAAAAAATAATATTTTTAGTCAACTATTTTGTCAGTTATCTCTCTAGTTCGAAGACTCACCTGTTTGGTTCAAAATTCACTTGTCTTCTAAAAACTTTACCTCTTTTGCTCAAAAAATCGACTATTTTATTAGTAATTTATTTAATGTGTTGAAAATTTAAACATTTTTAAAAAATAAACTTTTTTCGATGAAAAATCTACTTCGTCTTTAAGAATCGAAAATCTATTTTCTATGGTAGAAAATCCATCTTTGTTGGTTCAAAATTCAACATTTCCGAATAAAACTAATTCGTTCTTTTGGCTTAAAAATTATTTTGTTAGAAATTATATTGTTTGGTCAGTCATCTTTTTGGTAAAAAATTCTACACTTTTGTTGAAAATTCCTCCTATGGGGTTAAAAATTCATATTTTATGGTAGAAAATACATCTTTTTAAGTAAATAATTAACTTTTTTGTTGAAAATTCCACTATCTTGAAACAAATTCGTCTTTTTGTCTTGAAAATTAAACTATTTAGTTAAAAGTTTAACTCTTTTTTTCTAAAATTCTTTCTTATTTGCCTTAAAGCTCAACTATTTCGTTTGAAATGCAACTGTTTCGATAAAAATTAATTTGTTCTTGAAAATTTGTCTTTTTGAGTACAGAATTCATCTCTTTTGGTATCTAGATTGATTAATTTTAGTTTGAAGAATTTATTTTCTTATTTTCTTAAAAAATCTAAAAAAATCTCAAAAATCTAAACAATTTTTTAAAATCTAAAAGATAAAATCAATAAAAATCTATTTTCGCTAACGGTACTTACTAGAAACGCGAAAAAACACAAAAGAAACACGAAATTCATGTTTAACCAACGGATACGTTAGTTGGGGGT
>NC_046659.1:144469504-144499048 GCF_010883055.1 Belonocnema kinseyi | reverse complement strand
AAAAAGCTCTAAGGAATAGTAGATACAGAAAAAAAGCTAGAAAGAGAAGAAATGTAGGGGTGGGGGGTAGAGGCGCCAGCCAAGTTGCGGCGCTGATTGCACCACAAAGGGTGCAATTATGCGGCCCTCCAGCAATCACCACGCATTCTGGCCGCCATTTGACCCCACTGCCATCGTTTCTGAGGTCCCCTGCCTCTCCCCCCCCCCTCCCGGCCAACAACCACCTATCCCATCGTTCATCAACACTTGGGACACTACCCTTCGAAACGGCTACCGTGTCTTTTTATTTAAATGCACCCCTGAATGCCCTTCGCATTCAATGCAATTTAACAACGAGGCTCGAAAAAAATGTGTTAATGAGCGATTGTCGCCCGCAATCTGAATGAAAATATACTGAAATTGGAGCAGGCTTCTCGTCTTTCTGCATTTGAATGGTTGGTACAATAGGGTGGGTCAAAAATCGCAAAGTTTGACAAATGCAATCTACAATTGGATATTCTGGAAAAGAGAATAAATTTGGAAAAGTGGAAATCCATAAAAAAAAATGGTTGCAACGGTTTTGTTAAATTGTGTCAAAAATTTGAGGGCAAAGGTTAAACCGAAAAATTTTAATTTCTTCTCTAAACAGACGAATTTAAAAAGAAAAATTTAATTTTAAACAAGCAGGTAAACTTTTAAACTAAGAAAATTAATTATTGTACCATAATGGAGTCAAAAAACAAATTTGTATACAAAAAAATTGTTTCTAATCTGAACAGATCTCACGATTTCTCATGGAGGTCAGAGGTTAAACTCTAAATACCATCCTTGCTCTAGAGATTTCAAAAAAAATGTTCAGAGCAAAATTATCCTATTTTTCTGCTGTTGAAATTTAATAGTTTATAATTTTGCTGAACAAAAAATATTTAGAGAGATTTTTTTACATAGTTTTTCATCATTACTTATTCTTGATTGAAAAAACGGAATTATATTGGAGGAGGGGGCGGTGAAAATCATTTTTTATGAAAATACAAATTAATTCAACATTTTACAACAGGCGTTGAATTTTCAAACAAAAACCATTTTTTAGTTATCACAGAAAAAAAAATTTATCCAAATTCTCGGAATTGGTGTACTTCGCAAAATATATATTTTTTTAAAGTATCTTAATAAAACAAAATATTTAAATTAAACAATAACTTAATAATTTAGAAAAAAAATTTATAACCATTGTAAATAATTAAGCTGAAAATTACAAACTTGGACGCTATTATTCCCGAAACGAATTCAATAGGATTTTTTAAGGATATTCAACTATGCATGAATTAATTAACAAATACATTTTTTGACCAAAATTTTCAGCATCGAAAATATTTTATCTACATATGACACGTTTTTTTTGTATGTCATTTTATACATTTTTTTTTCTCAAACTTTTAATTATTATATTTATATATATTTATCAATATATAATTTTCTTTCTAAAGTTTATTGATGAAAAGACTTTTTAAAAGAATTTTTTTTGTCTACATAATTGTAAAGAACATGAACAGTGAGGGATTTTTCACATTTCTTAATTTTTAATTTACTTATTTTTCAACAAACTTATTTTTAATTTATTTTTGTATTTGTTTTGTAATTTTTTATTTAAGAGTAATAAAAAATTATTTAATTTATATAATTTTGAAGAACACGAGAAAAGGCAGTTTTTACATTTTTAGTTCTTAGTCATTTTTCTTTACTTACTCAGTTTTTCAATTAAGAAACATTTTTGATGCATTATTTAGTTATTGTTCAATCTTCTCCATACAAGACTTTTTTAAATTATTATTTTATATAATTATAAAAATGCCACACCGGGAATTTTCTAAACTTTTATATTTTTAATATTTTTTTAAATTATTAAATTTCTTAATTTAGAAACGTTTAATTATTTATTGAATTGTGGAGAACATAAACATAGATAGTTGTTTAATTGTACCGCTTAACTTTTTTATTTCCTAGAGGAAAGGATTTTTTTTTAATAATTTGTTCACTAGCCTAATTTAATTTTTAAATATGCACAAAACCAAGTTATTGAAAAAAATTTTTACTTTGAAAATTTTTGAGATTTAATTCAAATATTTTTTCTTTTAACTATCATATAAGTATGAATTAACATCTATTTTAAATCTTATTTAATTTATTATTTGCTATGATCACGTGAAAAAAAGGAGTTTATACAAATTTTTAATTTATTTTACAGTTTTTGGAATCAACTATAACTTATTTTTTTATATTGATATTTTTTAAAAATATTTTATAAATTATTTAGTTTTTTTAAGTAATTTGTTTGAGAAGCTTTTAAATTATTTATTGAATTTCGAGGAAAATGAAAATCCGGCGACTTTTTTAATTTGTTAGCGTTTTCATTTCTTAAAGAAACGAATTATTTTATTTTTAAATTTTATTTTCGCTGGCCTAATTTTATTTTTTTTCAGTGCATAAAACCGGGAATTGTTTCAAACTTTTAATTTTTGTTACTTTAAATTTTTTCCAATATAAATATAAATGTTTTTTTTTTAATTTCTCATTAGTTTCAAATGTAATCTCTTTTTAAATCTCATTTTATTTATTATTTACAGAGATCGAGTGAAAACATAAGTTTTTTTGAATTGTCAATTTCTCAGTTATTTTACAGTTTTCGTAATAATTCGTGAGTTCTTTTTTTTATTTCAATATTTCTTCAAAAGTATTTTTTAAATTATTCATTCATTCTTCAACTTTTCAAGTTTTAAATGGAGAGGCTTATTTAAATATGTTCTTATTTAATTAATTAAGAAGAGCTCAGTTTTTAAAAATAATTAATATTTATTTTAATATTGAAAACAAGTTTTCTATCAATTATTTAGTCATTTTTTTCCTTTTAAAGTTTTTTTTTTAATGAAGAGCCTTTTTTAAATATTTTTATTTATTCAATCAAGAAGAACTCAATTTTTGAAAATAATTATGATTTATTTTTCTATTTTAATTTTTTTTAAGTTTTCAATGAATTATTCAGTCATTCTTTAATTTTTAAAGTTTTTTAATAAAGAAGCTTTTAAAGAATTTTTGTTATTTATTCAATTAAGTAGAACACCGAGATTGAGAATTTTTAACATTTGTTTGTTTTTTTTCTTAAAAACATGCATTTGTTTATATAATTGTGAAGACCAATAAGAGCGAAATTAAAAAGAATATAAATCATTTTTCACAATTATTAAAAAAAGTCTTGAAAAAATTAGGCAGCAAAATAACTATTTAAAAATTTTAAAATGATTTGTTTATTCCACAGATGCATAGGAGACATTTTATTGACCTTTGTTATTAATGAGTCTGATACTTCCTGTAGGATGAAAAATTGAGTGTATAAATATTTTTATAATCGCTGATTGATAACTTCCTGTTAAATACCATAATGAGATTTGGAGCCTGAAATGCAATATTTGGGACGTTAGTCTTTGAGAAGTTTCCCTGCTTGAATTTGGCAAAGAATTGTCCAAATACTGACCCAGGAGTGAACAGAGTGAACACGTCGAAATCTATAAACCAATATTTGCACATGTCGCCCGAACGGTTTTCTGGGCGGGACCGTTAAATTCCAACAGGGTAGTACGCAACGCCTTGAAATCCCCAGAAGGAACTGAAAAAATATAAAACTCCCAAAGGACCTCGACGAGTCAGCAAACTCTAGTCTCCAGCCCGCGGGTCCACGAATTACAGCTGGAAGACTAGTTAATGTTAAAACGGACTCGTAATATTTCGCAAAGATTTTGGATTGATTTAAAAGATTTCACAAAGACTTTAAATATTTCCTAACATTTTACAAAACTTTTGAAGACATAGCAAATATTTTAGATAAAAAAAAAAATTTCACAAAGATTTGAATAAATACCCAAAGATTTCACAGCTATTTTGCAAATTTCAGAATTTCAGAATTTCAGAATTAAATGGTTTATCAAAAATTCCAGGCAGATTAAAAATATTTAAAGAAGATTTTAATGACTTCTAATGATTTCTACGATTTCATAAAGATTTCAAATATTTCGCGAAGAATGTAAAGATTTAACAAAGAATTCAATAATTTCCCACATATTTCAGATAGATATCAATGATTTCCCGAACATTACAATAATTTTACCAAATATTTTAAATATGTCGCACAGATTCCCAAGGATTACAGAAACATTTCAAAAAAATTTGAATGAGTTCCCAAAGTTTTCACAAACATTTCAAATAATTCGCGAAGATTTCCAGGATTTCAGAATGATTTTACAAATATTTGAGATATATTTCAATCATTTCCCAAACATTACAATAATTTTATCAAGTATTTTAAAAATTTCACAAAGATTGCAAAGATTTCAGAAAGATTTTTCCAAAGATTTCAATGATTTTCCAAAGATTTCACATACATTTCAATAATTTCGCTAAATATTTTAATTATATCCTAAAGCTTTCAGAGAGATTTCACTAAGATTTCAAAAATATTTGACTGATTTCTTAAAGATTACACAAAGCTTAGAAACATTTCGAGAAGATTTCCAGGATTTCAGAAAGATTTTACCATTATTTCAATTTTTTCCCAAAGATTTTATGTAGATTTAAATGATTTCCCAAATATCAAAATAATTTTACCAAATATTTTTAATATATCCCAAACATTACCAAAGATTTCAATAAAATTTTTTAAGTACTTGAATGATTTCTCGAAGATTTCACAAAGATTACAAATATTTCTAGTGGATTTTTAGGATTTCAGAAAGATCTCACCAATATTTCGATAATTCCCCAAATATTTTTGATAGATTTCAATAATTTCCCAAACATCACAATAATTTTACGAAATGTTCTCAATAATTCACAAACATTGCAAAGATTTCAGAAATATTTCGCAAATATTTCAAAGATTTCCCAAAGATTTCAGATAGATTTCAATTATTTCCCAAATATCGCAATAATTTTACCAAATATTTTAAATGCGTCGTAAAGATTGCAAAGATTTCAGAAAGATGTCGAAAATATTTCAATGATTTTCCAAAGATTTCACATACGTTGTAGTAATTTCTTAAACAATTCAATGATTTTACCAAATATTTTAAATATATTCCAAATATTTTTAAAGATTTCACTCAGATTTAAAAAGTATTTGAATGATTTCTAAAAAATTTCAAAAAGATTAAAAAATATTTCTGGAAGATTTCCAGAATTTCAGATGGATTTCACAAATATTTAAATGATTTCCTAAAGATTTTTTGATAGATTTTAATGATTTCCCAAACATTATAAAAATTAAACCAAATATTTTAAATATATAGCAAAGATTTCCAAAGTATTCACAAAGATTTTAAAAGAATTTGAATGATTTTCCAAAGGTTTTTATAGATTTCAATAATTTGGCAAATATTACAAAAATGTTACCAACTATTTTAAAAATGTAGGAACGAGATCTAAAATTTTCACCAAGATTTCAAAAGTATTTGAATGATTTCTCAGAGATTTCAAAAAGATTAAAAATATTTCGGGAAGATTTCCAGGATTCCAGACAGATTTCACCAATATTTCTTTGATTTCCCAAAGATGTTAGATAGATTTCAATGATTTTCCAAACATCTCAATAATTTTTCCAAATATTTTTAATGTGTGGCCAAGATTTCTAAAGTTTTCATAAAGATTTCAAAAGTATTTGAATGATTTCTCAAAGATTTCACAAAGATTACAATTATATCGGGAAGATTTCTAGGATTTTAGAGAGATTTCCCCAATATTTCAATGATTTCCCGAATATTTTGGATAGATTTCAATGATTGTCCAAACATCACAATAATTTTACAAACGGTTTAAAGTATTTCACAAACATTACAAAGATTTCACACGTATTTTAATAATTTTCCAAAGATTTCAGACAGATTTAAAAGATTTCACAAACATTACAATAATTTTACCAAATATTTTAAATATATCACAAAGAATTCCAAAGCTTTAGAAAGATTCTACTAAGATTTCAAAAGGGTTTCAAATTTTAATGGTTTACTAAACATTTCCCAAAGGTTGCAAATATTTTGCGAAGATTTCTAGAATCTCTCAAGAATTTCACAAATATTTCAATGATTTCCCAAAGATTTTTGATAGATTTCAATAATTTTCCATACTATAAAAAAATTTAACCAAATGTTGTAAATATGTGGCAAAGAATTCCAAAGTTTTAAATAAGATTTCACCAACATTTCAACAGGATTTGAATCATTTCCCAAGGATTTCAAATATTTCAAGAAGATTTCCAGGAATTAAGAAGGATTTCACACATATTTTAATGATTTCCCAAATATTTCAAAAACTTTTCAAATATTACAAAAAATTTGGGATATACTTCAAAGGTTTGACAAGGACTTATATTATTTAACAGATATTTCAAAGATTGCATTAAAATTTCAATGATTTACCAAATATTTCCCAGAAATTTTGATAATTTTAAAAATATTATTAAGTGTTCCATAAAAATGTTCAAAGTTGTATTTGAAAGACTGCACAAATATTTCATAAAAATGATGAAAGTTTGGCAAGGTTTTCGGATAGATTTAACAGATTTTCCAATAGTTTCAATAATTTCACAAATATTATCAAATATCGAAATTTCTAAATTTTCACAAAGATTTTACAAATATTTCAATCTCTGGTCGATTTCTGGAGAGTGCCATTGTCCCCTGGGGCTCCCCTTCCACTGCAACTGGATTTAAAAAATTTGAATAATTTGTAATTTGTATATTTAAAAAATTTTCAATTTAACTTTATAATTTTCAATTTATTATTTAGCTCTTAAGCTAACTCTATCAAATTTAAGTTTTAACAGAATCAGTTAATAAATCATTATTCTGTTTATAACAAAAAAAGTATTAAACAATTATTTTTAATAAAACGTTGAAATAATTTTTACTCTATATACATTTTTCAAAACTTTTATTTCCATATATTTTATTTATTGATAACCTTTCAAATTAATTTTCGAACAAAGCATAACATTTATACAGAATTTTAAATATCAAATTCAGATGCTCATTTCAAGACAGCGCAAACATTTAAAAAATTATATAACTATAATAAAGATACGTAAAATATAAATAAGCTTTTATCATTCTAAGTATAGCCAATATTCAGTTAAATTGCTTTCAAATAAATAATTAATTAATGTTGTTTAATAAAGAGAAATTAAAATACAATATTTACCTGATTTCTTATCATGTGTATAAAAAAAAATCATTCAACAATCAGTGAATCAGTTCACAACTTGAAAAGCCTTAAACAATTATTTTTATTGAAACATTCAAATAATTTTTAGTTTATATATTTTTTTTGAAATTGAATTTCTGGATATTTGAATAAGTAATAACCCTTCATCCTAATTTTTGAAAAAAATTAAAACATGAACATATAATTTTGAAAATTGAATTCAGATACTCATTTCACGAGATCACAAACATGTTGAAAAATTAAGTTATTGTAATAGCTACATTCTAAATGAATAATAGACTTTTATTATAGAAATTATGTTAATCATTCAATTATATAACCTCTATGTGAATTAAAAATTTATTTTATCTAATTTAAAAGAAAAAAAACGAAATCTTATTCTTTATTCAACTGAATATTGTGAGAGAAAATTCGTCTACAAATAAATAATTAAGAAACTAACAAATAATTTTAACTTTATATTTTATTTTATTTCAACTTGCAATTCTGAAAATTTGATTTACTTCTTCTAAGCTTTTAAAGTAATTTCAGAAAATGCAAGTGAAGCAGAATCAGTTTCTAATTGAGTAATTAGTTCGGATCATTAAAAACATTGAACACTTATTTTAATTGAAATATTAAGATCATTTTATATCCGTTTAATTTATTAATAATATTTTAAACTAATTCAAAGAAGAAGAAAGAAAAATATGCGAACATGTAATTTTTAAAATTGAATTCAGATACTCATTTCAGAACATCACCAATATTTTTTTGAAGTATGTAATTGTAATAGAAATATTTTAAAGAAAAAATAAACTTTCATTTTAAACATAATAGCAAGTATTAAATTACATAGCCTGAAAGTCAATCATCAATTCATCAGTTTACAACACAAAAATCCTTTAACGAATATTTCCATTGAAAAATTCAAATCATTTTTACTTCATATTTTTCTTAAATTTGAAATATCATTTCTGAAAATTTGGAGAGTTAATAACCTTTTAGACTAATTTTTGAAAAAATTAAAACATATGTACATATTATTTTGAAGATTGAACTCAGATAATCATTTCACAAGATAACAAACATGTTGAAAAATTAAATAATTTCAATGGATGTATTTTAATAAAAAATAAACTTATATATTTTGCAAATAATAGCCGTTATTCAATTACATTATCTCAAAGTAAATAATCAATTTATGATACGAAATTGACAACAATTAAAATTCAATCTTTATGTAATTTGATATTGTTAAAAAATAAACATTCAATAATTAATTCATCAGTTTACAACATAAGATGAAATAAACAATTATTTTTGTCAAAACGTTCAGATAATTCTTACATTATATTTATTTGAAAATTTGAATTCATAATAATCCTTTAAACCAATTTTATAAAACATTAAATAAACCTTTATCATACGAAGTTTAGCTAACAATTAACTTGAAAGCCTTGAAATAAATAATTATTTTATATAACTATAATTTGCATCAAAACATTTAAATAATTTTTACTTTACATATGTACAGATAATTTTGAAAATTAAATTTAGATACTCATTTCACAAGGTCAGACTAACATCAGCTAATGATTAATTAATAAATTCACGAAATAAAAGGCATTAAACTACAATTTGCATCATTTCGCAAAATTTTATTGATTGATAAGTTTTTAAACTAATTTCAAAAAATTTAAGTGTAATATAATCACTTATTAATTAATTAATGAGTTCAGAACATAAAAAGCCTTAAAGAATTATTTTAATTGAAATGATCAAATAATTTGCTCTTCACATTTTTTTAAAGTTATTACTTCCATTTATAAATTCTTAATTTAATAGCAACCTTTTATAATAATTTCAGAAAAAATTAAAAGTTATTTACATATAATTTTAAAAATTAAATTCAGGTACTCATCTTACAGTATCATAACCATTTGAAAAAATATTTAATTAGAATAGGAGTATTATAAATATAAATAAACTACCACTATACGAATTATATTTATTATTTAATTATATAGACCGCAAGAGAATAATAAATTAATATTACAAAATTTAAGAAAAAAACTAGATTTAGATCTTTCTTTAATTTAATATTAATTCTTACCGACCACTTTTAAATTATTACTTTTATTTCTGTTATATTGATTTATGAGCAACCTTTTATACTACTTTCAGGGAGAATTGAAAAATATTTACATATAATTTTTAAATTTTAATTTAAATACGTACTTCACTTTTATCATATAAATTATATTAAATATTAAATTATATAACCTTCAAGTGAAAAATAAATTTATTTTGCCAAATAAAAAAAAACTAAAATTTAATAGTTATTTAATTGATTATGGTGAAAGAATTAATTAGCTATTATAATAATTCAGTTCATAACATAAAAAGAATTAAACTATAACTGACATCAAAACATTTAAATAATTTTTACTTTATATTTATTTTAACCTTCATTTCTATACGTGTAATTCATTGATAAAATTTTAAACTAATTTCAAAAAATTTAAGGGTATTATAATCACTTAATAATTAATTATTTAGTTGAAAGCATAAAAGGCATTAAATCATTATTTTAATGAAATATTAAAATAATTTTTAGATTCTATTCTTATTTAAATTTGAAATTCATATACTCATTTCACAACATCACGAACATTTTTCTTTTAAGTATATTATTCAATAGAAGTTTTTCAAATAAAAACTAAACTTTTTTTATAAAAATAATAACCAGTATTATGTTTCTTGTCACTAAAATAAATAATCAATTTAAGTTGAAATAAATCTTTAAAAATAATCATCGGTGATCCATGAAATTAAGAATCAACGTTTTGTTTACTTCCGTAGATTCTAATTTTAATTTAAGAGGTTACGTTGTGAGCAAAAAAGTAGTCGCTACAATTCTCACTAGCAGTGGAGGTTACGTGTTTTTATATGAAGGATTTTGAGAACCGTTAGGACCGAGCGGTTAATTGAGGGTCCGGATGCAATAAGCCAATAAGGGGACGAGCGCTTGTAAACGCCTAAAAGTATTGTCCAAGCGTATCGTGATATCCAAATTTTAAAGTTAAAAAATTTTAGATTTAATGAAAAAAAAAATGCGGATTTGTCGAAAATTATGAGATGGAACTTTTTTCTAGTTTCAATTTTTTCTCCCCATGAAAATTTTTAATAATAAAATCAAGAAAGTGAAATGAATTTTTCCTAAAGATCAATTTTTTTAAAACATAAATTCTCATAAATCAGGCGAATATTTTGTAAATCATTTGAAATTTGGTTTTTACACGCAATATGCTCTAGCGATGCTTACAAAATTAAGAAAATTTGTTTAGCTGATAATAGTTAAATAATAATTGCTTGCAAATTGAGACCGGTCAGTATCCATATTTTTTTAGTTTCACCAACAAAAAGTATCGAGGGAAGTTTAAAGTTGAAAAACTTTAACTCAGGAATTTATTTCTCACTATTCCAATAAATCGATATAAAAATTTACCAAAATCTTCCTTGAATAGTTAACTAAAAATGTCTCACTCGAAGTTTTGTCGACTTTAAACTTCCCTAGAAATTTGGTGTCGGCAAAACTGAGAAAATAGGATTTGAATGAGTTATGACGATTTCTTTTTTTAAAAATAATTAAATTTGAGAAAATTTTTGTATTGATTTTTAAATGTTGTAATTAGAAAAGTTTATGGAGAATAACTGTAGAATTAAAGAAATTTAATTGTTTTAATTATAAAATTTGGATATCATGAGACGTTTGGACAATACTTTTTATCGTTTTCGAAGGTTGTCCCCTTATTGCATCCGGTCCTTAATTACAAAATCCTTCTTTAGGAAAAATCATGATAGAAAATTCAATATAGACCTATACGTTTTTTCTGTAATCAGTTTTTTATCATTTCTTCGTGATTCTAAAGAAATAATTAGAGAGAAACTTTTAAAATAATCTGTATATAAATAAAGATTGTTATAATATTGAGAGATTTAATGAAAAAAATAGAGAAAGAACAAGTGAATGATTTATTTAGTTATTCAACGTAAGATTTAAACAAATTTTGAAGAATTTTGAGTAATTCCAGAAAACCTTCATGAATTTTAAGCAATTTCGTCAAGACTGAGAAAAATGTATAGAATTTTATAAATTTATGAGTACATCAGGAGGGTTTAAGGGATTTAAAATAATGTATAGCAATTTTAAGTTGTTTCCATGTTGCTTCCAAGTTTCTTTCCAATTATTTTAACTAATTTAGAAAAAATTCTATAATTTTTCGAGAGAATCTTCATAGAATGTTTTAAGATTTTCAAAGAGTTTAAGATATTTCTAGTGAAGTTTGGAAAATAAATTAAATTAGATTAAATTCGAAAAAATAAAAAATAAAAAAAAATAAAAATTATATGGGTTTAAAGGATTTTTAGTAAATTTTGGAAAAATAAATTAAATTTCAAGGGATTCCTTGCGATTCGCAAGATTTAAATGATTTATATATTTTTTTCAATGGATATTTAAGCAATAGTATAAGATTTTAGGAATTTATTAAATCTCTGAATGTTTCAAGGGTTTTAACGGATTTTAAAACAACTTTAATCAATCATTTCAATTTTAATCACCTTTGAGGGTATTCAAATAATTTATACTCTCTTGGACAAATTTTCAAAAAAATACATCAATACTCTACTAAATAGTTAAATTTTTAACCAATTAGTTGAATTTTCAACTAAAAAAATATAAATTTTGAACCATTAGTAGAGTATTTCGATTTTTAGTTGAAAAAGTTAATTTTCAACGAGAGCAAAAAAGAATTTTCAAAACAAAGAAAATAATTTTAAACCAAGTCGTTCAAATTTTTAACAAACATTTAAATCCTCGACTAAATTGTTAAGTTATCTACCAAATTATTTAATTTTTGAGCCAAAAATACGAAATTTCTACAAATTAGTTAAATTTTCAACAAAAAAGTTAATTGTCACTAAAAAAGATTAATTTTTAAACAAACAGTACATTTTCAACAAAAAGAAAAATCCAGAAAAAGGAACATATTTTCAAATCAATAGGATGGATATTTGAAAAAGTAGGTAAATGTAAAAAAAAAGTTTCAAGTCAAGAAAGGACAAAAATTGTTATCAAATTGCTGAGTTTCCAGCCCAGAATCCAAAAATATATTAGTAGAATTTTCAACGAAACCGAAGGAACTGTCAAAAAATTTTATTTGGAATATCCGTTAATTATGTTAATTATCCCATAAAATAAAAAAATTTACGATTGACTCTTGAAAAATTGTTATTACAAATGAAAATTATTTTAATAATTAAGAAATATGTTAAACAAGCATTATTATTCTTTAAAATAATGAAATCTGTATCATTTACAAAAAAATAAAATAAATAAAATAAATCTGCTGTTTTACATTTTTCGGGGGCATTTTTCGGGCACATTAAACGAGAATTTAGAATATCTAAACTAAAGTTTATTAGATAGAAATTATTTCTTTAACATTTTAAAAAAATCATTAAGTTTTAATTTACAAAAACTTAGTAACAAGTCCTTCTTTTTCCAATATTTTCGATAACCGAGCTTTTCCCATTTAAAGTTTCATGTTAATTTTAAAAGCTCGGAACACGAGTTAATGTTAACCAATTAAAAAAAAATTTAACATTTCTGTGAAATTTCATTTAAAAATATCTTTGGATTTGGTCCCTATATTACCCTATTTTCAGTCAATACCATAATTTAAAAAAAATAATACAATCATGGTGTCTAGAAAATAAATCGATTTTGTTCCATTTTTTTAAATTAATCAATTGACCGAAAAAATGGTACAATAGGGACCAAATTGAAAAATATTTTTTAATTAATTTTAATAATCATATGGTACGCATATATGAACCTGAAAATGACAAAAAAAATGGTATTTCCTTGGCAAGTGTGATATCTTATCCATAATTTTGATAACGCGTTGAGATAAAAGAGAGGCGCCTTTTTTGAAGTAAAAATTACCTATAGAAACGAATTCGAAGAAAGAAATGTTTTATTTATCTTCGACTTGGTTTCATCGAAAGTAATAAGTGAAAAGAGAAGGCGTGGGACAACCCACGCTACGTCGAGCACCACTTGGAAACGTAAAAAGTCAATTAAGTAAGTTGACACTTCTGACCTACTCAACCAGACCTCCCGTAGTACCGTATTAGTTGGCCTAATGGACTACCAGAAAATAATTAAGTGGATACCTTGGGACCCCCTGTCTGGAACACGTGATTCCATGGCACTCGACCCTTTAAATTTAAAAATAAAAGTTTTTGAAGTTTTTGAAATGAAGATACTCATTTCACAACATCACCAATGTGAATAAATTATATTATAAGAATACACGTTTTTGGAAAATAAATAAACTTTTAGTATACGAATTATAGCCCAATTTATCAGCTAATAATTAATTCAACTGTGCACAACATAACAACTATTAAAATATAATTTTTCTTCAAACAATCGAAAAAACTTTAGTTTTCATTTTTTTCTTATTATTATTTTCATTTCTGAAATCTTGAAATTTTGAATGTTAAATTCAGATACTTATTTCATAGAATCACAAATATTTTAAAAGTGATGTAAATGATGTAAATGAACTTGAACTTTCATTTTCGTACATTTGATTTAGTCATAACCTTGTAAATTATTTTCAGAAAATTTAATTATAATAGGATCAGTTAATAATTAATTATTCAGGTCAATATATAAACAGCATTAAACTTTTTGTTCAATTAAAAGATTAAGATAATTCTTACAATTTACTTTTATTTGAATTCAAAATTGCATTTCTATACATTGAATTTATTAATAACTTTCGGAAATCATGCAAAAAAATATATATTTATGTATGCATATAATTTTGAAAATTTAATTTCGATACTCATTTCACAACATCAAAATTATTTAGAAAAAGCTTACAATTGTAACAGAGGTGTTTTAAAGAAAAATTAAATTTTTATTATAAACATATTGTGTTTATAATGAAAATCATAATAAAATTATAATAAATAATCAGCTCTATGTTACTCAATACAGAAAAATTAAAATGTAAGTTTTACGTTATGTAATATTGTAAAAAAAAGTTATCAGTGAATAATCAGTTAATCAGTTCACAACTCTTAAACTTTCCTAAGTTCACTCCAATTTAACTGAAATAAAGAGGATTTTTGAGATTTTTTCAATCTTTCTTAATTCAGGTTGAATTGTTTTAAAGTCTTACGAAATAATCCTGAATTTGTTAAAATTTGCCTAGAATGTTTGTGAATTTCATCGAATTCTTTGAAAACCTTTCAAATTTAAAAGGACTTTAGGGAGCGTTCACATTTTACGTAAAATAAAAAATTATTTTGTGTTTAATATTTCGCTACCACGCTATAATTTGTAATCATTCTGAAATTTTTTAAGAGATAAGAAGAATTAAATGTTAAGAAAAACTTATTATAAAGATTTCATAAAAAAGGAGGAACTTTTTAATAATTATTAAAGATTTAAGGAGATTCAATTTTTTTCTCAAGATTTCTGGAAAAATTTTCAATAGTTTAGGTTTTTTTTTTAAAAGGATAATTTTAAATTTTGAGAATTTTAAAATATGATAAAAACAATACGGAAGACTTTGAAATTTATGGAAACATTTTTAATGATTGTTTTGTAATGAATTCTACGCGAAAATTGACAAAAATTACAAATTAAAAAAAATATATCCTAATATTTTTAAAAAGAGTGTACAAGGTTTTAAAGCAAAATTATGCAATATTGCCATATTAAATAATTTTAGAAAAAATTAAGTAAGTTTAAAAGATATTCAGAAGTTTTCAAACGATCCAAAAATAATTAAAATTGATAATTTTTTTCGAATTTTATAATCCTTCACGAAAATGAACAAAAAATTGTAGGTTGCTGGGAAAAATTAAAATGATGTTTCAAGATTTCAAAACATTTTGAAATATTTCAAAACTTTTCAAGAAAGAATCTGAAAGATTTAAAGGCATTTTTTTTTAATTTTGCATAATTTAAACAATTTCAGGAAATTTTGTCATCATTTTTAAATATTAGAACGATTTAGAAGGTCTGCAAGATTAAAAAATCGATTTCTTAAGATTCGTGTGACCATTTTTAAGGTTTTTTTATCTTGAAAAATGAATTTAAGTGAAAATTTAAAAATGTTTTTTAACATAAAACATAAAAGGTTTTGAAACGTATCAAACGATTTCCTAAAATTTCGAAAAATAGTTTGAAAGATTTTAAAGCAAAATGTTTCAATATAGTAAGATTACAAAGTCAATAACAAATATCGAGTAAATTCAAGAAAGATTTGAAAAAATTTAAGAGATTGAAATAGAATTTTTAACTTAACAGATTTTTTTAAATGTTAATTTTCAAAGATTTCGAAAATAAACTTTAGAATCTTTATAAGAATTTCGCAAAGTTTCAAGAGAATGAAAAAATTTTCTTGAAATTCCTGGATTAATTTAGAAGATTGTATGTCCATTTTGTACGATGAATTTTAAAAGATTTCAAAGGATTTTAAATATTTTAAACTATTTTTTAAGTATTTTAATGCATTTTTAAAGGTATTATTTTAAATGACTTTAAGAGAAAAAATACATTTTTGTGAGGTTTTAAAGAAGTTTTTACAACTTAGGATAATATAAAACTTATATTAAATTTTATTGATTATTATGGATTTCAATGGATCTCAAGGTATTTTAATTTTTCTATAATTTAAGAAAATATTATACAATTTGATACAATTTCACAGGGATTTTATAAAATTTTAATGTATTTCAAGAAATTTGTCCAAAGAAAGTAAAAAATTTCGTAGTTTTTAAAAGATTCAAAGAAATTTTAAAATATTTTTTGCAATTTATTTAAATTCATCTGAAATTCACCTTGAATTATCATCATTTCATACCGAATTCTTTTAATACCTCTCTTGCTTTTTTAAAAATTTACTTTAATTCTTTAATATTAAATCAATTTTGTGCAGTTCAATGGATTTAAAAAAAAAATTTTTTTAATTTCGTCTCGAAGCGTTTTTAATTAATTTTGAATTCTTTAACAAGAAGATCAATTTTCGACCGAAAAATACGAATTTGAACAAATTATATAAATTTTCACCTAAACCCTTTGAAAAATGGATGTGACGTTAGTTTTAATTTTATGTGATTTATTTTAGTTTATTTTTTCGCTGCACTATTTTATTTACATGACTAGTTGAATTTTAAAGAAAAGAACAGAATAATTTTTAACCAAAAATAGAGCAGTTAAATTTTTAACTTTAATTTAATTTATTTAATAATTAAAAATCAGAAAAAGCATGCATATTGTTGAAAATGATTTTAAAATGACAATTAAACATCTATAACGAGAAAGAATTTAATAACAAAATTAAATTATCAGATGAAAAACTATGCTTTAAAAAAATAGTCTATAAAAAGCCAAGTTTTAAGTTTGTTTCAAATTTTAGTTTATAAACAAATTATGTACAACTGACCAAGAACCGATCTTTTTAGAGCTGTACAAAAAACTGAAATCTAGACTAGAGAACCGGAGCAAGGTCTTTTTTGTTTTCTTTTTGCTCCCTCTTTTCTCCTTTGTTATGAAACTGTCTCTAAGAGGCTATCCATTAAGGTGGTCTAGAAATAATTTCGAATTTTTTCTTAATTTCCATGCATATCACCCGGAAATTTGTTGGAATCCACAAATAAATTAATGCGTTAAAAAAAATAATTATTAGAAATTGCACAAGCCTTCTTTAAAATTAAAGTTGTATAATTTTTAAATCAATTTTTTAATCTTTGCGCTGAAAATACGAATTTTGTACAAAACTATTCAATTTTTTCAATGAAAATTTGAATTTTAACTTAAATTTTTTTTTGATTAGGTATGCATTAAACCTGCTTGTATGCTTTTTAACTAAAAAGAATTATTTAACAACTTATACTTGATAAGAAAAAACAAATTTTCAACCAAAAATAACATTTTTAACCAAGAAAATTAATTTTTTAACAAAAAAGAAGCATTTTCAGCAAAATACATCAAATTCTGAAGGTTATTGAATTTTAAACTGAAAAACAAATTATATACAAAGCAGTTGAATTTTCAACCAGAAAATATAATTTCTTAATATAAAATATTATTTGCCAACGAATAGGAAAATTTTTAACAAAAAAAAAACAGATTTTTAACCCAGTAGTTTAATTTTCTACTCGAAAATATAAATTTTCAACTAAAACAAAAATTCATTTTTTTTAAAGTAGGTAAACTTTAACCAGCTTAGATTTTTTTATAAATTGTTTAAATAAAAAATATGATTTCTCAATTAAACATGTGATAGTTGATGTTTCAACCAAATCGTTGAATTCAATAAAATAGACGAATTTTCCTCGGAATTTTTAACAAAATAATTAAATTTTTAACAAAACCAGATTAATTTTCTACAAAAAGTTGCAGCAAAATACATGAATTAAAAGTATTAACGTTCTGCCAAAAATGAAATCGTTATGTTTTTATTTAAGAAAACTTAATAAAGAAACGTATCTTTGAGAAATAGTGTAATTTTCAACCAAAGAAACACTTTTTAACTAAAACGATAAATATTTAAAAAATGAATTTTCAAAGAAAAGAGTTCAGTGTTTAACCCAAAGGATAAAATTATTCAGAAACTTTTTAAATCACTACAAATCTTTGAAATCCCTTAAAATCTTTAAAGATTTCATAAAAAAATTCTAGAATATTTCTGAAATACTTTAGAATTCCTAAAATTCTTTGGAGAATGTAAAAATCCATTTTAAAAAGTATAAATTATTACACAATTTTATTTTACACAAAATATATTGTACACAAATCTACTAATCACATTTTTTCTGCACAAAATGTTTCGTACACAGAATTTAATACTTTTATGTTTTTCCTACACAAACTTTTTCTACACAGAATTTAATATCATTTGATAGTTTTATTTTATTCCTACACAAAATATTTCCTGCACAGAATTTAAAACTGTTTTATATTTCCCACACAATACTTTTTATACACAAAATGTTTCCTACACAGAATTTAATACTCATATATTTTTCCTAAGCAAATTTTTTCTACACAGAATGCTTCGTACACAGAATTTAATATTGTTTGATAGTTTTTCTTTTTTTCCTACACAAAATATTTCCTACACAGAATTTAATACTGTTGTGTTATTCCTGCACAAAATTTTTTCTACACACAATGTTTCCACAACAGAAATTAGTACTCTCATATTATGCCTACAAACATTTTTTTGTACACAGAATATTTCGTACACAGAACTTAATATTGTTTGATAGTTTTATTTTTTTCCTACGAAAAATACTTTTTACACAAAATATTTCCTACACATAATTTAACGCTGTTATATTTTTCCTACACAAAACATTTTCTACACAGAATTTAATAATATTATATTTTTTCTACGCAAACATTTTTCATCATATTTTGTGTTGGAAGCAAATAAACGTATTAGAAAGTATTAAATTCTGTGTAGGAAATCTTCTGTGTAGAAAAAAAATCTGGATAGGAACAATATAAAAGCATTAAATTTCGTGTAGGAAAAATTTTGTGTAGAAAAAGTTTTGTGTGGGAAAAATATAACAGTATTAAATTCTGTGCAGGAAATGCTTCGTGTAAAAAATATTTTGTATAGGAAAAAAATAAAACTATTAAATAATATTAAATTTTATGTAGGAAATATTCTGTGTAAAAAAATGGTGTGTAGGAGAAATATAACATTATTAAATTCTGTGCAGGAAATATTGTGTGAAAACAAAGTTTTGTGTAGGGAAAATATAATCAAGTATACTTGTAAGCACTCTTCAAATTTTTGAATTTTAATTTAATTTTTGAAACTTTACTAGAAATCCCTTAACATCTTTGGAAGTCCTACAAAATTCTTTGAAATCCCTTAAAATCGATTAAAAACTAAATATTCCCCAAAAATTTTACAAATATTTCAAACTTCAGTAAAATCCGTGGAAATAGTTTTAAATCTTTTAAAAAAAGATGAAAATTTTTAAAATTAGTTGAAATGTTTGGAAATTTTTTACAATGCACCGGAAATGTTTGGAAATATTTCAAATCCTCTAGAAACCCTCGAAACGGTTCGAAATTTCTTGAAATCCATGCAAATATTTTTAAATCCGATTGATATTTTTCTTAATAAGCTAAGATATTTTTAAAGCCCCAAAAATCCTTTTTATTTGTTAAAAGTTTTTGAATACTGGAATGCGAGCGGAAATTAAATTCCGAGAATTGAGAACAAGAAAATTAGTAATATCAGGTTTTTTTTTATAAATTTATATAAATAATCTTTTAAAAAACTCTTTGAAAAATTAGAACAAATTTTTTATATTTCAGATCTGCAAAAGAATTTTTTGAATATATTAAATAATATATTAAATTGTGTTTTTAAAGAATTTTAGGATGTTTAAAAGTTTGGAATAAGTCCTGAATTTGATTAATTCCAATTTTTAAAAATTTTGCAAAATCATTCAAAATGCAAAAAAATTACTTATAATCTTCTAACTTTTCCCAGGGATTAAAAAAATTTTTTTGGATTGTTTTGAAATCTATAGAAGTTACTCGATTTTTCTTATTTTTTAAACTTACCAAATTGAAACATTTTCTCTAATATGTTTAAAAATGTACATTCGAATCTTAAGAAAATTCTTTTTTAATATTGTCAGAATTTCTAAGCCTTTTTATCTTTCAAAATTGTTCAAATTTTTTCTGATTCTTTTTATTCTACAAAAATGAAAATTTACATTTTTCGGTTTCAAAAATTCTAAATGTCTCTTAAAGTTACTAAAACTTTTTCTAAAATTATGTAATATGGTGCAATTTAAAAATTTTTCTTTAAAATCTTTTACACTCTTTTTAAAAATATAATTTTTCTCAATTTTCTCTTGAAATTGATTAAAAAACAAAATGTTATAACATTTTTCTTTGAATCTTAAGAGCAATTTTCTTCATTCTCTTGACAACCCGAAAAATTCAGTATACCTTCAATCTTTAAAATCGTAATGCATTTTTTTAATTTGTTTAAAAATCTTTAATATTACTTTTCCCCACATTTTTAAACCTTCAAAACTTAAAATTATTCTATTTCGAAACAATGTAATCTCAAATTTGGCATAATTATTTAAAGGCTTCTAATTTTGTTTAGAATTCTTCGAAATAAGTTTTTGTCCATAAGTTAATTTTTCTTATCTCTTTGAAAATAATAGGGAGTTAAGAAATTTAAGTGTTATAATTAGTTAGAAATTTTGATATACAAAGTTGATGTTGCAAAAAAATTCCTAAGTACAAATCTTACCGAATCGGTTAAAAATACCCCCCCCCCCCACATATAATACACCCTGACGAGACACGAACCCTCTTTTCCCTTTTTAATGTGACACGATAGGTGAACGATCCCTATGCATGAAAATGAGAAGAAAAAAAATTCTAAAGCATTTTTGGACCACCCTAGTAATCATCTCTTTGGGTGATTCTAAAAAATGAAATCAGGAGCAGCTTGTTGCCACTAATCTCCTTGTGCTGGAAGCTGAGTGCTGTTCGAGCGAGGCGAGGTAACACGATTCGGCGCCCGCGGGATCCGGTCGGATCCAGGCGCAAGAAAAAGAGAGTGAGAGTGAAGATATAGATAGAAAGGAGGGAGGGAGAAAAGATACGATCCAGATGTCCCGGAGTCCCGAGTTTCTAAGACCTACGTTGTCAGACTTCACCCCCCAACCCATAGCTCACTCCGCACTCACTCTGCACTCACATTAAAACCGCTAATCTGTAATCTGTCCCTCGACCGTGTGAAACACGTTAGATGAACTCAATTCATCCTTTTTAAAAGCAATTACACTCAATACAAACTTCAGTTGCGCCATACCTTTCTTCAATTCTCTTTGACGCCATTTTAATTTGCATAATTTTACTATGTTTTGTTATAAATAAATATTTTAAGAAATATTATAGATATTATATTAATTGCATAATTAGTTATTCGCATAATCAAATCAGAGTACAAAAGTAAGAAAGAATCAAACATCGAAACGTTTAATGAGGTGGCAAATTTAGTTTTGTAAAATTAAAAGAGCACTAAAATTGAATATATTTACTTATGGAAAGTTTTTTTTTCAATAAGTTTAAATATTTGTTTCAAGGTTTGAAAAGTATTTGTTTCAAATTTTTAGCGGGAGGATGAAGCAATCTGATTGGGCCAACGTTGGAAGTAAACATCAGTCTGATTAGCTCAGTTGATAATGGAATTATTATGAACGCTAGCAGATGGGGGGGGGGGGCAATGTTCTTCCCTAGAGATCCTCTCGGCGGAGTTGTAACGCAACCTCTCACTGTTTTGATTGGATACGATTGAAACGGAACCAGAAATTATGCAAAACCGCGCGCGATTTTCAAACAAAATTTAACAATAAATGGAGAATTTTGAAGAATGAAATGAGGAAGAAGATAGCATAAAAAATGAACTTATCAAAACGGTATGAAATGTATGAAAATATAAATATTTAGAATGAAAAAAAAATTCTATTTTGTGTTTCAAATTACTTCTTTTTTAGATGAAAATTCAGGTATTTTGATAAAAATTCGTCTTTTTAAAATAAAATTAATCTTCTCGGTTAAAAAATTATCTTTTTGTTATATAATTCATTTCTTTGGTGGAAAGTTTAACTAGTTTATTGAAAATTTCATTTTTGCATTGAAAATTTATGTTTTCAATTGAAAACTTATCTGTTGCATTTTTAGTTAAAAACTTACCTTATTAGTTGAACATTTATGTATTTTTGTTAAATTAGTGTTTTTTTTGGTAGGTAAAAAATCTTCTTTGTTATAATATTTTCTTGAAAACTCGTGCTTTGTTGGATTGACAATTAGGTTTTCTTTTAATGTAAATTTAATTATTCGACGCTTGGTTAAAAAGTGATCTTTTATAGTTGAAAATTCAACCATATGGTTAAAAATTGATGTATTTCATCAAAAATTAATTTGTTTGTAGAAAATTATTGTTCGTGGTTGAAATTTAATTTTCTTGAGTAAAAAATGCATCATATTGGTTAAAAATTGATTCATTTAGTTAAAAATTCATTTGTTAAAAACTCGTCTCTTGGCGAAACATTAATATTCTTGATTAAAGATGTATATTTCTTAATTTTGAAAATACAACTATTTCGTAGAAAATTCTTTTTTTTGGAACAAAATTTTGTTTTTTTATTAAAAACTTAACTATTTTGTTCGGAATACTTCGTTTGTTGGTTGAAAATAATTTCCATGATTAAAAATTAATACATTCAATTTTTGGTAAAAAATTGATCCTTTTTTTTAACGAAAATTCAACTATTCGGTTAAAAGTGCATCTATTTTGTAGAAGATTAACGGTCGTGGTTAAAAATGGATCTTTTTGGTTAAGAATTCGTCTTGTTTTCGTAGAAAATTAATCTTCCCAAATTATTTCTTTGGTTGAAAATTTAACAGTTTTGTTGAAATTTTATTTGTTTTTGGTAGAACTTATATTTATTTAACTGAAAATTCAACTATTCGATTATTGGGTAGAAAAATATATTTTTTAGTTAAAAATTTAATTGTTTGAAGACAGAATAATGTATTTTATTCAAAGTCTTTTTTTTTGTTAAAAATTAATCTTCTTGGTTGAAAATTTATCTTTTTCGTTAGGAATCAGTATTTTTATTGTAAAAAATTAATCCTCTTGTCTGAAAATTCATTTAAGTAGAATTTTTTAAATATATTTTTCAGTTTAAAATGGTACTATTTCTTTAAAAATCCGTCACTATCGGTTAAAAATTAATTTTTGTACTGAAAATTTACTGTTTCATCTTTGGTTTAAAATATAAAATTTACATTTTTAGTTCAAAATTCGACTTTTTGGTACAAAATTAATCTTTTTGGTTAAATATTAATCATTTTTTCGTTGACAATTAATTTTCCTAACTGAAAATTTAAGTATTCCATTTTTGGTTTAAATTTATAAATTTTGGTTCAAAATTAATGTATTTTGTTGAAAATTCGTCTTTTGGTTAAAAAAAATGTTTTTTATTAAAAACTCATCTATTTGGTCAAAAGTAATTTTTTAGTGAAGATTCATCATTTTAATTAAAATTTCTGTTTTTTGCTTGAAAATTTAGTTAATTTGTTTAAACAAATTTTTTCGGTAGAAAATATTAATTCTTTTAACTGAAAATTTAACTTTTTGTTTTTTTGTTTGAAAGGTACCTTTGTTAATTGAAAATTCATCTGTTTTTTTTTGTAAACAAAATTTTCGTGTTGGATAACTATGTTCTACAAAACCATGCAGTACCATTAAGAACTTATAAACATATTGATTGATTATTAATTTATGAGCTATTTATGACATTATAAATGAGGCAAACAATTTAATTATTGATTAATGATTCTTTTTTTTGTATTAATCTCGAATGTTTAAACACTGTTAAACATAATGATCTTTGGCAATACTTAAAATATTCAAAAATTATTTTTAAAAGTGTCATGACAAATCGATGTTAAAATTAAATTCTGAGAATTGAAAACAAGTAAATAAGTATTATCGTTTTTTTTTTAAATTTATATAATTATAATTTTCATAGGATTTTCGAAAAAATTGAAGAAAAAAGAATTTTTAATATTTCAGACGTGTAAGAAAAAAATCTGGAAGATTTTAAAGAAATTTTTTTATTTCATAGGATGTTTACAAAATATTATGGAAAATTCGAGTTTTTTAAAAGATGTTTAGAACTTTTAGAAGTTTAGATGGAATTAAGAAATCATTGAGAAATTTTTAGAAATGTTTCCCACTTTTCAAATATTTCTAATCTATTTAAAACCTCTTAAGTTCCTGAAAAATTTTTTAACTGACTCGAATTTTTCTCAAAATTTTAAAATATTATTCAATATTGCTAAAAAAATTACCTTAAAATTCTAAATTTTCCTAGAAATTTTAGAACATTTTTTTATTCTCTTAAACACTTCTACATTACTTTTTTATGCTCCTGAAGTTTGCTTTAAAATCTTCTAAGCTCCGTTTTGAAATTTTAGGAAATTGTTTGATATATTTCAAAACCTTTTTTAATTTTAGCTCAAAGCTTATTTTTTAAAATAAAAAATTATTTAAAACTTTCACAAGGATATAAAGAAAATCCTTTTGTTTTAAGCTTGTCAGACCTTCTAAGCCTTATATTCTATAAATATTAATAAATTTTTTCCTGCATTTCTTATTTATTCTGCAACTTTTTAAAAGTTGGCCTGAAATCTTGGAGATTCGTCATTGACAATTTTGGAAATCTTTTTAAATAATCTCTTAAAATTAATTGTTCGAAATAAAAAATTATTTTAAGTTTTGGTAGAAACCTGAAAAAAATATCTCTTAAATATTTCCTAGACTTACTCACATTTTTAATAAAATGATGTAATATGACATAATTGCACAACTTTGCTTTAAAATTTTTTACACTATTTTTTAAAAAATTTTAGGAAATTATTTTAAATTATTTGTGATCTTTTTTGAGTTTTCTCTCAAAATTCCTTAAAAACAACCATTTAAAAATTCCCCATAAATTTTAAGAACTTTTTTTTATTCTCTTGACACCCTGAGAAAATCCAGTTTACCTACGAAATTTGTAAATCCTGAAAAATTAAAAATATTTTCTCAAAGTTTTCCATATTCTTTTACCCCACATTTTGGATCACCAAAATTTAAATTATTCTTTTAAAATAAAAACTTAACCATTTCTCCTAAAAATGAGAAAAATGTACCGTGTCAATGTCACAATAATTATATAAATAAATGGTTTTCTTTATGCATTTTAAAGAGTTTGTAACGTTTACTATTTAAAAGCTCTTTAAAAAGTATAAAAAGGGGTCCAAAAAGGTATAAAAAATTCTTCGAATTTCATTAGGACCGGGATTTGTAATGTATGATGGTGCCAATGTGCCAAAAGTTGATATATGGTTAGTCACATTTTTTTTCCAGGTGTCAGCTGGATACTTCTTTAATCAATGGAGACACAGCTGCATAACATTGTTTTGATTGGTTCAGTGTTTTGCAGGATGTCACGTTTCAAGGTCACTCTGTTTTTTTTTGTTTTTTTTTTTTTTTGAATAGGGATCTTGATACTTTTTTTCTAATATTTTTTTCTCTTCAGTGAAGTATTAAAAAAAAATGTTATTGTACCTTGGGTTATTCGGTTCAAAAGTTTCTGTGCTTTTCAACTCCTTTTTTCACTTAAACTAACTTCACATAAAAGCAGTTTTATATCAAATGATCTAAAGAGTTTCATCTATTGTTAATAATTTTTAGAAATATTCTAGTATCTATTCTCTTAGGTTTTAAAAGAAAAACACAAAAATAATTTTTTTTTAAACTCAAAGACTTAACAATTACAAAAACAAGAGAAATAAGGAGATATTTCACGAAAATACGAGAATAATTAAGTTTTCAATCAAATTAGTGTGAGAACTATATTAAACTTCATTTAAAATTAAAATTTTTTAAAAAATTTTAATTTTTTGAAATAAGTGTTTTTTTTCTGCTAAAAGATGAATTTATAACCAAGAAGAATGTATATCTACCAAAAACGACAAACTTTAATCAAAATACATTTATTTTGAACCATATAGTTGAATTTTTAACTAAAAATTAATATTTGTTCCAAAAAACTAATTATTTAATTTTTCAGTTAAAAAAACTAATTTGAAAATAATGTAATTAAATAGTAAGGTCCTCAACTAAAACCGATTATGTTTGATCAGAGTTGCATTTGAAACCGAAAATGGTGAAATTTCGTACAACAAATATGAATTTCAATATCAAAAAATTTTAAATAAAGAAGATCTATTTTGTATCCAAAATGGAATATAGTTCAACTATTATTTTTCAAAATTCCGTTTTAACAACAACACATGTTTTTAGTTTAAGAGTTCTATTTTCAAACCAAAAGAAAACGAGTTTGTACATGAATACATTTTTTTGAACAAAGCGATTGAAGCTTTTACAAAGTAGTTAAATTTTTAATCAAAAAAGATAAGTTCTCAACAAAAATGTAATAGTTAATATTTTAAACAAAAACATTTTTATTTTAGAGCAATAACAGCTGAATTGAAAAAAGCAAGAACTTTTCAACAAAATATGAAAATGTCCCGCCAACAAAAAATTAATTTTTTACGAAAAATGTAATTAAAAAAAATTAATAAAATAAATAAAAATTTGTCTTTTATTTAAAAAAGAGTTGACTGAATTTTGAGCCGAATAGTTGAATATTTAACTAAAAATATTGTTTTTAAACGACAAATTTAATATTATAACTTTCAGTTGAAAAAATTAATTTGCAATAAAAAAAATAACAAATTTACAAACATCCTCAACCAAACCCGTTTAAATTTAATCAAACAGTTGTACTTTGAACAGAGCGAAGTGCATTGATTTTTAATAAAATAGTCCAATTTTCAAAAATAAAATTGATTTTCAATGAAAAATGTAATATAAAGATATTTGTACAAAAGAAAATTTTAGGACAAAACTCAGTTAAATTCAACAACAAAAAATCCATTTTTAACCAAATGGTTGATTTTTCTGCAAAAGAGTTCAATGCTAAAGCAAAAAATATTTTTCAGTTAAGAAAGAACAAAAATGTTAACTAAATTCTTAAATTTGAAAGAAAAAAATTTTTTTTTTCAGATAGTTAATGAATTTTTAAATGAACTACATGAATTTTTAAAACTAAAATTGAGTTTTCATCCAATAAGGGTAATTTGTGCATAAAGATATAAAACTTTTATAAAAGTAATGTAATTTGCAACGAAGCAGTTGCGTTTTTATCCAAAAAAGATAAGATTTCTACGCAAGGAGATGAATTTCGAGAAAAAATTGAATGTTCAACTATGATAAATTTTTCAGTCAAAATAGAACAAAAGTTTTAACTAAATTGTTGAAGTTTTTAGATAAAAGTTATTTTTTAACTAAATAGTTGAATTCGCAAATTAAAAAGAGGATTTAAAAATTTTTAGTTTTTAACAAAAAAACGATGATTCGAACAAAATAGTTGCATTTTTGTCAAAAGAATCAAATTTTTAACCAAAAAAAAAACTTTTTAACCAAAAAAGATGAATTGTTAAAAAAATATAATAGTAGACTATTCAATCAAAAAGAATTTGACTAAAAGACCGAAAAGACAAATTAAAAAAAATTTGCATTTTTAATTAACGAAAATGACTAACAAAATTATTTCGTTTTCATCAAAACAAATAATTTTTCAACAATAAATTAGTGTTGACTATTCGACCAAAAATAATTTGTCCAAAAGACCAAAAAGACAAGTAAAAAAAATTGATTTTTCAACGAAAAAGAATTACATTTTAGCGAAATTGTTGCATTTTCACAAAAATAATTAAACTTTTAACTAAAAAATAAAAATTTTCAACCAACACAAAATGAATTGTTAACCAAAAATATAATAGTAGACTATTCGACCAAAAAGAATTTTTTTCAAAAAAATGGAAAAGACGAATTTTTTAGAAAATTATTTGATTTTGGACGAAGAAGGATGAAGGTTTAACAAAATAATTGAATTTTCATCAAACCAAATATTTTGTCAACCGAAAAATATAGTAGTAGGCTATTCAATCAAAAATAATTAGCCCAAAAAATCGAAAAGGCGAATTTAAAAAAAGGATATTTGAATTTTCAACGAAAAAGAATGACTTTTTAGCAAAATTGTTGCATATTCACGCATTTTTATGAAAAGAATCGAATTTTTAACAAATAAAATAAAATTTTCGAAACAAAAAAATTAATTTTTAACAAGTAATATACTAGTAGAATATTCAACCAAAGAGAATTCGTTCAGAAAAATGGAAAAGACGAATTTTTTAAAAATTATTTTAATTTTTTACTAAGAAGGATGACTGTTAGCCCAAAAAACCAAAAAGACTAATTTTATTAAAAAAAAAAAAACATTTGAATTTTCAACGAAAAAGAATGACTTTTTAGCAAAATCGTTGCATTTTCACGAAAATAATTGAACTTTTTACCCAAAATTACAATTTTCTACAAAAATAGATGAATTGTTAACAAAAAATATAATAGTAGACTATTGAACCAAAAAGAATTTTTTCAAAAGATGAAAAAGCCGAATTAAAAAATATATATATTTGCAGTAGACTATTCAACCAAAAAATAAATATCCCTAAAAACAAAACAAAAAAAAAGTTTAATTTTGTTATGGGGCTTTATCAATTCATTTAGCATGCCAATGGTAAAACGAGAAACGTGGGAAAAGAAGCAAATAGGTGTGAAGGCTGCGATAAATTGATGAAAAATTAGGTGATTTATTGAAGAAAGAATAATACACCAAACTCTCGCTTTCAGTCCAGTGTCGGTGGTTGATCTTAAATAACATTGGAATAATTTCAGGCGGATCAAAACGTAAACAATGAGGGCCACCTGACTCGATCCCAATTGTTCATTTTTGTTACTTCTCAAATATTTGATTATAAAACTGAAAACTTTTGTTAGAAAATAAATTATTATTATTATCATTATTAATAATTATAATTATACTATCAAGCAAAGTCCCTTTCGGAATCCCCCTTGTTGTCTATTCGAACAACACATTCGTTTAGTAGCTTCGCGTAGGCACTGATCCCTGATCAATCTCACTAGTAATTACCCCATGTGGAGAGCTTTACAAACTCATTATACGTCACACTTCACATAAAAATACACCAACATACCAAAAATTCTTGAAACTCTACTCTTCATATTACATTAAGGGCAAGAAATCTTAATAACCTCTTTGAAAAATGACAACCACAAAAACCCCCAAGCACCAAGACCATGGAAGTTACACATTAAGAATTCAGTTTTTCACTAAGGAATACACTCTTAACGTTATTAACGAGCCGAGCGAATCGGACGTCACGTTTATGAAACGGCGTTCACCACCCCATTGCCTTTGGGGGTGGTTCGCAGGGATAGGCAGGAATGGGGGGTAGGGGGTATGGTATGGGGTTATTGCCTGTTGGGTGATTTATCTAGTAATACTAGCCGACAGGCCACGAGCCAGCCCGGCCACGGGCAAGCAGCTACCCCTTCGGGGCCAACCACCGCCACTGGTGGAAATTAAAAACTCACTTTATTACACGTCTCATTCTGTGCCCTCGTCCTCCCACCCCCGGCCACCCCCGTCCCGTGGACCGACTTAATATGAAGCCGCGGCCATACCTGATGG